>NC_056735.1:297864187-297869731 GCF_019279795.1 Protopterus annectens
GTCATTGTGGACAACAGAGCCTGTAATACTTGTAAGTAGCATGCAGTTTACTGGGTAGAAGTAAATGTTTTCCTTTCCATATAAAAAGTAGACTAAGGCATTAGAAGAGGTGCTTAAAATACAACTATTCTTGAGCACTTCCTGGCATCTTTTTTGTCAAAATGAGTTCTAATGCGTCTCTTTTCAGTGTAGCTTTAATGTGAACTATTGTTGCACCTTAAAAGTTTGTCTCCAACAGAGTAAATCTTTTTTACTTATCTGGTTTTGTCTAGCAATTGGAACAGAGAGCTAAGGAGCTGTTAAGAAGCTGTTTACAGTGGTCCAGGGTTTGATTCCATCAACCTCCATTGCCTAACTCTGTAACTATGAACAAGTCACTTAACCAGGCAGCAGTCATAGGCCCAGCCTGAAAAAAGTTCCATGGAGATCAGTGCATATCCCAGTTAACTAATAAAATAATGAATTATTAATTCAGTGCACTTTGGAATCCCTGTCATCCAAACTGATATCATGTTTCTAAAAACTTAATTTATTATTAAAACTATCATTTGAATATTATCCACATTATTGAAAGCCAGCCGTTTCAGTTTTCTGTACTATTTCTCAGTAGAGTACCATGTGGTTGTCACCTTTTCTATGAAACATTTATAAATATTCTGTCATAACCCCTGTTGTTTTTCACTTGACAGTTATTCTGTGCAGGGTATCTCCAATTATGTTTATTATACTGTATTTTTGTACCACTTGTGTTTCAACTGCACTGCTTTCCTAGTTGTGATCCAGATGCTAAGCTTCAGCCATTCTCCTAAGAACTGCATTCTTACCATCTTTGCTTTTTTCATAATAGAGCATCAGATGCACATTTCCTACACACATCATGATATGGTCTGTAGCAGGCAGTATGGAATATTAAATACACAAATAATGTGAATGAGTTCTATCTTGAAAAACACTTCTTTTAATAAGAAGTAGCTTTTTACTCTGACAGTGAACACATCTATTACCCGGACCAAACCTTCAGAATAACCATTGAAATCTGTTGGGTATATTTCAGTGGTCTGACCCACTTAATAGGAAACATTAGGGTATTTCAGTGGTCTGACCCACTTAATAGGAAACATTAGGGTATTCTTCTTTCAACCGGTGGTATCCTCTCAGTGCCTCTAAGATTTCTATTTACTTTATCAAGTAGCCAGGCATATTGTTACATGTGGAGTCACCACCAATACCCTTAACATGTTATTCAGATCTTACTACCTCCTCCTAGTGTTGTATTTTATACTGCCAGCACTGAAGCCCTGTGCACTCTTATTATCACAGTAGTGTGTGACATCCTCACATTTGTTGAATCTTTACATAAGTGCCTAGGTGTTATTAATTTCAGTGGCACCTATGAATATACATATCTTAATATATTTGATACAGTGATCGAAGGAAAATGTCTGTAGTGGTTATCATAGCTTCTTGCACGATTTCTTTCTTTAACTTTCCTTTTAGTGGTTGCATCCCCACATGATCTCCTTATTCAGTCACCCCCTACTAATTACCTGTCAAATATCCATTTCACTTATGTTTACAAAATATCCAGTTAATGAGTATAACTTTGCAGTTTCATTTTTAGAGAGATGCGTTTGTGAATTCAGTGATGCTTTAAATTTAGTGTGAAATTCCTGGGAACATCATCTGCATTAGAAGATAAATGCTTCAAAGCAACTCAGAGACAGAGAGTTGCACTGCCAGTAGCAGCAGGACATCATTATGTATGTGACATTAGATTCATGCTTGCAGATTAACCACAACCGCACTGCAGCATGTTTTCATCATTATGATGCTCTTAAATGTATCGGTCAAGTTAGGAGATCATTTCCGTACATTGCTATAGAACGTTATCTCACTATCTGGTGATTGTCTTGTCTTCTACACATTATACAAAATGGTAATAAAGCACCAAATATAGCTTTGCCACATTTGACTTCGTAGCCCCCCCCCCCCCACCATTTTGCATCTCTCTGCAGGATCATTTCCCAGGTTGTTACTGCTATTACTTCAGGCAAAGTGTTAGCTTCAAAATGTGGGTTAATGGTACAACAGGTAGTTTGGTGCAGAAAGCTGTGGGCTCTATTCCCCCACCAGGTAGATCGATTGCTAACACTGCAGTGCAGCATAAGGAGGGGGTGCTGCACTCCTGAGTGTTTTATCTTTCAGATGAAACATGAAACCAAGGCTCCATTTGTCTGAGTTGGTGGTAGCTCATGTAAATGTAAAAGATCCCATGATAGCTACTAAAAAGAGTAGGGGAAGTTTCCCAATGCTCTGGCCACATTTCCCCTAGTAGTATAATTACTCTCTCATGTCTTCCTAAAAAAGAGGCTACTAACCTAGTCAACAAAGGGTAACCAAATACATTAATAAATGGAACCGTTCAAAATAATAATGTTCATTTACATTTCTCAAAGCAGACTCAAAATTTAGACCATGTCTGTAGTAAAACTACAGGTGATAGCTGCAAATCACATTGCGGATGTATGAAACATTTTGATATAAAACTCTGCCAGGCTTAGATTTTATCAGGTTGAAAACTGACTGACCGATCTTCCACATAAAACCATTGTGAAGAATTATGTGAGACAGTAATGCTGCCTTTTTTCCCCCTTTTTTCAAGTGGCTCATTCTTCATTGATGTGATGATTCCACATCTTTAACCACTTTTGCTGCACTTCACATTTAGTGCAAGTCAACATTTAGTATTCACAAATACATTTTTGCAAAGGTGGTAATCCTATTTACTATCTTACTGCTGCCAGGATCTAATCATATTTGAGCTTTCAGAGACATCTGGACTGGGGGATTGATTAAACAGAGCTACTGCCTTTAGCATGAACTTTTCAGAACCACCATGGAAGTCTCTCAGACAGAAGGGATCCTGAGGGGCACCCATAGTTAGCAATTCTGGCTCATCTTAAATATTTCATTATTAGTGAGAGATTATTCTGTAAAACGTATGCCTCAGGAAGAGACAAATAGCTTCCTCATTGTCCTCAGAATCCTCAGATATTGAGCAGTATTATCCAACACCCAATCCATCAGATGTGTTTCCAGGCTTGTCCTGATAAGTATGAGAAATGATGATATCAGAAGAGCTTTTACTTATTATATCTTGCACCAAGTCCACCAATTCTGATTGAAAGCTTCAATAATTAAAATGTTTTAATGTTACATCTAAATCCATTTGCTGCATGGGTCTTTGATTAACTGGTCATTGCTGGCATAATAATTTGTGACATCCACTGTTATATTTTTGAAAATAACCATATGTGGGTTTATAGGGTATGATCACCATTAACTGTAGTAGGTTCCACCACCAGCAACAAATAGAGCCTGAATTATTCTGTTACTAACAGTTACTACTATATAAATTCTGACTATAACAAATTTGGGAAGGTGGTTCTTAACTTACGTTTTGCATAATATTTTTCATTTATAGGGCATGTACATTAAATCAACTTATGATGGTCTTCATGTAATCACTGGAACAACAGAAAATGTAAGTGTTGATTTTATATATTTATAGACCAGTCTCAGATGTTTTTGTGTAGGGAAAAAAGTGCATTATATAAAGTGATATGAAACTAATTAAAACAGGAAGACAGATTTTTGGTGCAGCATGCTGGGTACTAAACAGCAGTGGATTTCTGTTATAAAATGAGTTAGTACAGTCAGTGCTGACTTCAGTGCTACCCATTTCAAAATGAAAAAGGTATAATTTCATGGTGATATATGTTCATTGAAGTGGCAGAGGCACCTTCTTTAAGAATAATATTTTCTACTTCTGTGACTTTTTCTTTTTTTGATTATGGTACAGGTGGACAAAGATATGTGTAGTCTCTTGTTTATGATGTTTGCTATAATTCTTTTTCAGTGCAGTCCCATTAACCCTATCTGTTGCCACAATTCTATCATGCGCAGCAAGGCATCAGTCCTTTCATTCCATCTTTAGGTATAAATTAAATTGAAGATTTATCTGTAATCATCTTCTTTTGATTTGGAAGATGATTTGCAGCAGCAGGTTGAGCAGATGGATTGTGAGATGGGATAAAGCCATTAGATGTTTTTAATGCATCTTTTCTTTTGTCTGTACCTGCTGACCTTTAACATCCCTTCATTGGATCTGTTGGTCATTTAGTTTTCCAACAAACAAATCAGAAATAGCATCCCTGTGAAAGAAGTCTTTAGTAAAAAAAGTACAATTCAGAAACAACTAGGCTCTTGAAATGGCACAGATATTTAATATTGTTAATATATTTTATATGTATATATATATATATATATATATATATATATATATATATATATATATATGTATATGTATGTGTATATATATATATATATATATATATATATATATATATATATATATATATATATATATATATATATATATATGTATATGTATGTGTATATATATATATATATATGTATATATATATATGTATGTGTATATATATATATATATATATATATGTATATATATATATATGTATATGTATATATATATATATATATATATATATATATACTACTGAAAACTTCGAACTGTTAAAACAAAACAGAATTCCAATGAATAGGCTGAGCCAGAACTGTTATTTGCTGAGCGCTTTGTTAAACTTTATTGGTAACAATCGAACTTCATCAGAGCAAAATGTAATGCATTTGCAATACTCTGCAGGCTTTAAATAGTCTAACTGGTGTAAAAATACTTCACTATGATTGGTAGATATTCTACGCCAATGCAGTAGTATTTGGACTAATGAGAGACACTGCTGTAAAACAAAAGGTTTTATCTGCTAACATCCTGCCACTAGGTGGCGTGCTTTAACTTTTTAGTTGTACCACTTTAATGCACATTTAATGCTGAGATTCTCATTGAGCCCTGGTGGGGTATCTGCTTCAAGGAGGAGTTGCCATCTTAATTCCTTCAGCTCCAGTAGTGTGTTGCAATCTCCAAAAAACTGCTGGACCTGTTCTACCACTAGAAATTTAAAACAGGTGAAGCCATTGCAGCTGGTGGCATGTCTGCTTAATGCATTGTAACTGTCATTATGCCTGATGGCTGCAAGGTGTTCCTTCACCCTGTCTGAGAGCTTTCTAATTGTTTTCCCAATGTAGAAGGAAAAACACTGGTTGCAGTAGGCTGCATAGACTACAAAAGTTGAGTGGCAGTCGTGCTGGGCTTTGAACTGCACCGTGATGTTGCAGTGTTGAAAAGTGTAGGATGTGCCTGAGTGTATGAAAGGGCAGACTACACAATGCTTGCAAGATCCCATACCTTTGGGGTTTTGTGGGTTAGCAGGCTCATGGGGGTCTGCGCCATTCCTGAGTATGGGGGTCTCTTTCCTTTCAAAGGTTTGTTTAAGAGTTCTCGTCTTCTTGTATGAGAAGACAGGCTCATTACCCACTATCTGATGGGTGTTGTGGTCGACTCTTATTATGTTCAGTTTTGCCAATGATATCCCTAATGGGTTGCATATCTCGGCTGATGGGGAT
>NC_056735.1:298196461-298276461 GCF_019279795.1 Protopterus annectens
TGTCCCACGACTGGCGGTTAATCAAGGTTAAACTATTCGGGCTACCTAAAGTCCACTCTTCAAATTTTCCCTTAAAACAGCCTTCCTTGAACTGTACTGCTGATCTAACCAGCGTATTCTATATCTAAAAAGCTCAACACTACTTGATTCCTAAGTAGAATATTCTCTATCTGTAAAGTTCCTAAAGTACTTTTTTACTTGATATAGCACTTTTATTATACAAAAGTACCCCATCAGCCAAAAAACCCCTTTAGATCACCCACATCCCCCAGAGTCTTTTAAAGTCCTTGTCTATTCCTTCTAGCATGTCGAGGGATCAGTTGCTAGTGTCCTCTCCTGCTCAGCTGGTGAATATGGGAATATTGAGGCAATGTTACAATTGTCTCATGTACACGGACAACCCTCTCCTTCTCCCACAAAACACAAATACATGCGAGAGATGCAACTATATAGCCAAACTGGAGGCTGAGCTCTCTCAACATAGGACTGGTAAGACCAGACAGGAGGAGAAGGTAACCACACACACCACAAACCCAGTCTCACATAGTACTATCACAACTTCAAATCATACACATAAATACACAAAGACATATTCGGAGGCTCTGATCAAAAATCTACCAAAACAGCAGAGGCCACCAAAGCAGACACCCAAACAACTGCCACCTCACGACACAACACATGCAACACATAGACCACATAGTCAGTGTGCCAAACAGTCATAGCCCATAAGGCCAAACACAATGCCAGACACACTCGTCATTGGTGACTCCATAGTCAGACACACTGACGTCCCGCTCACCAGATTGAACAAGGAAAAGGTCACAGTAAGCTGCCTGTCGGGTGCTAGAATCCGCCACATAACGCAAGCACTCAGGTCTCTCAACAGCAGGTACAAATACGACTCTGTCATTGTCCACGCTGGTGTGAACGACCTGAGATGTACCTCCTTGGACTACATGAAAAGAGACATAGAGGAGCTCTCTGATTATGTAGCCCAGGCAGGTATGACCCTGACCTTGAGCAGTATCCTACCTTCACCAAGAATGATGCCACAATACAGTGACAAGATGATCAGCTTTAATAATTGGCTTAAACACTGGTGTCATTCAAAAGGGATCCAATGTCTGTCTGCCTGGGATGACATGCTGGACAAGCCATGCTGCTTCGCAAGGGACGGCTTGCACCTGTCACCCCTGGGCTTCCGGATATTGGCAAAGGCTCTTGCCACCCCCATAGTGCCTTTTTTAGGCAAGGCTCAAATTCTAAACCTACCACCCTAGAACACAAAAAAGGAAAAAAACTAAGGGTAATGCTGCTCAATGCCAGAAGTCTCAACCTCAAGATGCATGCACTCGAGGCCCTTCTCAGTATGGAGAACATCGATGTCTGTGCTGTGACTGAAACCTGGTTCAAGGCTCCTGAGAGCACCCCGGCACTATCAGGTTTTACCTCATATCATGCATTCCGGCCCCAGAATCTGGACAACACCAAGAAAGGAGGGGGGGGTGTCTATATTCATCAAGAACACCCACACCTCAAGGTTGGTGGCAACGCACGATGCATCAGAGACCATCCAGGTGCAATTAACCATAGGCAAGACTGCTCTACATTTGGTAGCATGTTACAGGCCACCCTCTCAATCTCAGGAACCTCACGTAGCTTTCCTGAAAACACTGGAGGGGATAAATGTATCTCCAAACACCATCATACTAGGTGATTTCAACTACCTGAATATAGACTGGGATCACTACTCAAGCCCAAACACTCTAGCCCAAAGGTTCCTAGAGTTCATAAACTCTAATGCCATGGAACAACTAGTCACCATCCCCACAAGAGGAGATAACATACTAGATCTCATCATCACGAACATGGGGTCACAATGTTCAACACCGGAGGTATACCCTTCACTGGTGAGATCAGACCATAAACTAATCTCACTGGAAGTCCACATCCCGCCCCACCTGAGATAAAAAAGACCACAGTGAAGAACTTCTCAAAAGCCGACTTCACACTTCTAAAGGCTAGTGTGGTCTCTTTTAAGCTTCCCAAGACTGCGGAAACCATTACTCAAGCCACTGAATCACTTACAAATGCCTTCTACCAGCACCTACAGGACTGCATGGATCAGGCAATCCCAAACAAAACAAAGACTCTTTGTACCAAAGGCAAGCGTCCAGTTTGGTGGACCCCAGCCATAAACAAGCTCTACAACAAAAGGAGGAAGCTACTACAAGATAGAGCAAAATCCTTAAAAGGGAAAACACCCTTGATCATTATAAGTAAAAAAACTAAGATCTCTCATAAAATCATCCAAGGCAAATTTTGAGAGAAGAGTAGCTAAGGACTCAAAGGACAATCATAAGGCCTTCTTTAGCTATGTTAGAAACCTGGGAGGAAACTCCCAGATATGCTCAGAACTAGTTCAAAATGATGTAAAAATTACTGAACCTACAGACATTGCCAACATACTGGCTGACAGGTTCAGTGCAAACTCCCAAAAGGTGAGATATCTATACCAGAGAATTATAGCCCCCCAAATGTCTCTAACGCTCAGGTGAGAACTGCTCTCTCCAAGACAAAAAACACAGCATCCATAGGACCAGATGGTGTCCCCAGATGTGTGCTCCATGAACTCAATGAGGAATTAAACCCGCAGTTATGGCAGCTGTTTAATCTTAGCCTCACCTCAGGATATGTGCCTAAGGAGTGGCGTACGGCAACTGTGGTCCCACTTCACAAAGGCGGTGCCTCCACCGACCCGGGAAATTACCACCCCATCAGTTTGACAAGCTTGATCTGCAAAGCTATGGAGAGGATCATAATGGAACTCATAAATAAAGACATAGGAGACTTGCAGACTTTGGATCCGACCCAGTTTGGCTTTGTCAAGGGCAGATCATGCCTTTTAAACCTGGTTGACTTTTTCGAAACAGTCACCAAGGCCATCGATGAGGGAAAGGCAGTCCACACAGCCTACCTCGACCTGACAAAGGCTTTCGACACAATACCCCACTCAGGTATCATTGAAAAACTCATCAGCTTAAATGTAAACCCATACGTCACAAGATGGGTTGCAAATTGGTTAAGTGACAGAACCCACAGGGTCAGAGTTGCTGGCGCCATGTCAGACTCAAAGCCTGTCACAAGTGGTGTGCCACAGGGCTCAGTCCTGGGCCCTCTCCTGTTTGGCATCTACTTTTCAGAAGTACAAGCAAACACAGGAGGATTATGGCTGACAAAATTTGCAGATGACTGCAAACTGGGCGCCATAGTTGAGAACACATCTGACACAGATATCCTTCAAAAGGGTCTTATAGAAACAGAAAACTGGTGCCAGAGCCATGGCCTAAAGTTAAACGCCAAAAAATGCATAGTCATACCCTTCGGGAAAAACAAGGTTACCCCCAGCTACCATATAGGCGGCAGCCCACTAAGCACAGAAGAGGTTATCAGGGACCTGGGCACCCAGGTTGACAGTAACCTTTCATTTGACACTCACGTAGCCAAAGTAGTTAGGAAGACCTTCTACATTGCCCACCTGATCATGAAGGGATTCACATCTAGATCAAGGGAAGTCATCGTCCCCCTGTACTCATCACTCATCAGACCAATGATTGAGTACAATGCCCCATTCGGAATATATCTGGCACGACACCTGCAGCAGCTGGAAAGGCCCCAAAAGTTCCTCAC
The DNA here is from genome assembly GCF_019279795.1 of Protopterus annectens. Classification (NCBI taxonomy): domain Eukaryota; kingdom Metazoa; phylum Chordata; order Ceratodontiformes; family Protopteridae; genus Protopterus; species Protopterus annectens. Next base: position 298,200,152 of record NC_056735.1, read on the forward strand.
CAAAAGGATAAAGGGTCTCAAGAATATGCCCAATGCTGTCCGACTGAAGGAACTTCAACTCTATTCAGTCGCTTACCGTCTGCTCAGAGGTGACCTGTGCCTGACATACAAGGCCATGTCCAACCCAGAATTGATGAACATGCTTCACCTCAAAAAATCTAGATCCCTCAGAACTACAAGGGCGGGAGACCTAAACCTTGACACGGTTATTAATAGGACATGCTGGAGGGACAGATTCATCACCCAGAGACTCCCTATGCTGTGGAACAAAATCCCGGTACATGTGAGGCAGAGCACCTCGCTGGCTTTGTTCAAGAGAAATCTTGACCAATGGATGGGAGACCGCAAATATACCCCAGGGATTATCTCAGTGTCACTGCTTGACAGAGGCACAGCAAAATAATGGGCATAGTATCCTCCAAACTAAAGGGGTGGCGAAAGCCACAAAACTCTGAGCTAGGCTTATAAATGCCCTTGGGCAGATAGCCTAGTATGAACCTATGAACCTATGACCATTCCTGAACTTAGGTGGTTTCCTCCTCTCCTAAAGCAGCCAGTGCTGCTGTGAGGTCCATAGATACAAGTGCCTCAATCTCCATGATCCTCTGAGTCCCGCCCCCATCAATCAGTTTAAAAATGACAATAAAGTCTGTTCAATAAATCTTCTCCTTCATTACCGGGGGAATATGCAATTTGATAAACATATCCTGCCTACCCTATAAAAAGGAGAGCATACATTGCTGATTCAGCATTAAATTAAATTGCCTCGACTACTCACCATAAGGTTTGGCTGATGATGGCTAGTAGACTGCCTTGACTACTCACTGAAGGTAAACGTAATTGGCCAAAGGGCAAGTGGGGAAAACTTGAGCCTCCACCTGGCATACCCAAGCCACTAGCTTCTTCACCATTGTTCCTACAACCCTGTTTTCTATTGTTGGACTAGTCCTAGCTGGGAATATCTCCCCTCAGCAAGTCATGCAGCCTCACCCTGCCTGCCTTATTCAAATCTTGCAACAATCATTGGTATCAGATCCACCTGCTGGTTGTCCTGTGTGTCAACATCATGATCCTTACCTATTGCAGGCTGCGACTCTCCCATTGGAGTTATTGCTCCCTCAAAGCTCATTTCTTCTGCAACTTCATTCTGTCAATCTCCACTATCTTGTCAGGGATGGTCCATTCCCTTTTCCACCTTGCCAGCTTCATAAGTGATGTTTCCTTGACTGGTTGTTGCTGGCTAGACATTTCCTTGAAGAAAGTCTAAGCCGGGGGTGGGGGCAGTGACCTCACACTTCTCTAGTAACACTGTGACACAGATAACATTATAACATTAGAAGAGAAAAATATAACTACAACATCACCCATTATAGTTCTCTCTTTTAGTTTTCCCAAAACACTAGAACTTGCTATATCTCATCAGTCTGTTCACGGCATGTGACCACACTTTATAGGCTGCTGTTTACTCCTCTTGATCTCAAAATACCTCTATCCTTGTATACCTTTCTCTCAGCCCTTCTTATGTTCTTCTTTTATTTATAGTTTATGTTTTTATGCATTTATATTTGTGTCTAAGAATTCCAGATAAAACTGAGACCCCCCCCCATTCCTGTTTTTTTTTCTCTACTTGCTTTCTTGCTTATACATACACACAAACATGCACCTATAATGAGTTCATATTGATTATTCCTTATAATTTATTTTGTCTGGAGCCTTAGGAGGCTATCTTAGGTACCACAAGTGTACCACATTATTTCTTCTCCTTCCCAGAATGCATGCAGAGATGAAGACAGCCCCACCCAATATACTGATGTCAAGTCAGCCCCACCCAACATGCTGATGTCAAGCCAGCCATGTCAGCAATGTTGCACAGCCTGTAGCGTGATGAGTTGAGCCTCACTAAGACCAACCTGTAGAGATAGGATGTCATTCACCACTACTGCCTCAACAAATTCTTCTACATAAGCCAGAAATAAGCCAGTCGTATGTCTTTAACCATGCTATTTAAAATTTATATGCAAGATAGCAGCAGGGAAGGACAGTTGTGAGAAAGGAATATGCTTGGAGTGGGTAGCAAATGGGCATGAGAGGAGAGAATTGCTTCACTAGAACAATAGCTTTGCAAATGTACAGCTGTTAGTGTTATTGCCTCATAGCAAGAAGTTCACAGGTTCAATTTTTGGCTGGGATGCCTCGTGTGTGGAGTCTACATGTCCTCCCTGAACTCATGTGAATTACCCCTGGTTGCCCTACCTTTCTCCCACATTTCTAGGACATGCATCTGGAGTGTTTCTACCTGGGCCTCCACTGAAAATGAGCGCTGTCCCAGTTGGACTTTCCCAGTAAACAAATGTTAAATAAATAAATAACCAACACTGGATTAAGAGAGGTGGCAGAAGTTGTAATAAAACCCAGGCCATGAGGAGTATAATAGAAAAAAAGTGACCATGCTTCCCTACCATTGAGCAAGGGCACCACTGAGGAATCCCTTCTGCCACTCCCAAGATTGCTTCCCATACCTAGCAGCACAACTGTCTTCACTAAATAAACCATCTCCCTTACCACAAAACCAACAAATACTCAGCCTGCCCAACTAAAGCCTGACCCTGATACTGCTCAAATGTCAGCATTAACATCTTTATAACTACTCTTTACACCAAAATGTACTACCAAGCTTCAAACTCCTAGTCACAAAACATACCTCCTGATTGTAAAGCATACAGGCTTACCTCTCTCACAAGACCCAACCGGACAATGAAGGTCACTAGGGCACTGGCTGGCAAGATATCATACTGAGAGAATGCCCGTGCCAAAAAGAAGAAATCCTGTTTTCTCAATATTTAAATACTCCTTCTCATCTCTCAACCTTGAAAGCATTCTATCCATACCTAGCTTCCTGTCTGACCAAATATTGGGTGTCAACCTCCCTTACCCAGTTCATACTCTGGGAAGGCATTCAAGGACAGCACTGTCTGCCTGGGCAAGAATTTATTCTTGCAATGTCAGTTATCTTTTTAATGTATTTTAATAGTGTAATGCTGGGTATATTTAAATGTGTTCGTTTCTAAAGTTCAGTTGTATGTTTAAGTAGTTAGTTTAAATAGAATCAGGTCTGTTTTGCCAGCAGTAATGTTTTCTGAAGGCCCACATTAGTTCAGTTTATTCTTTTTTTTTCTTCTGGAAACTTCCATCAGGCCTCAAAGTGTATAACAACTTGGAATGTAGCTCCCAAAGGTAATAGCAATACTTACAGCTGCATGTGGCAGTAGCAGAAGTCAGTGAAAAGTCCTAAAAGACAAATGACAGTTTTTCTTCATTTAGTTGAGTTGGAAACAGTACAAGTATATAATATTGTTTGATCACCCAGCATAATACAGAAATGCAAGGAAAAGATAATTGATTTCAGCAATTGATAGAATAATTGGTTTAATTTCAGGGGAAACCAAAGTGTGTCAGCAAGGGATGAACTGCTGAATAGACCTAGCTTCTTTGTCAGAGATGATGTGCACCTCTCTTCCCAGGGCTTCTTTATACTGGCTAAAGCCTTTGCTTAATCCATAGCACCTGTTTTAGGTAGAATCCAGCTATGGGATCTTACAACCTAAAAATACATAGCAAGTAAAGCACTGGGCAATATCAGTGTAGCTCTGCTAAATGCAAGGAGTCTAAATGCCACATTGCCTGATCAAGAAGCCATTTTATATCTGGAGCTCATTCACATGTACATTATCATTGAAACCTTTTTATGAAGTACAGAAAGCACCTTCTCTATGCCAGGGTTTTGCACCTACCATGCCTTTAGACCCAATGGGAACTGTGGTGGAGGCTCCATATTTGTTAAAGGCCACAAATTCAGATTCTTATAGACCCACAAACTTGAACTTACTGAGATTCAACTCACTCCAAATAAAACCAATCATCAGATCATAGCGTGACACTGGATCTCCACAGTGACCTCTAAAAACCATGTTAATTTCTAAAATTCTTAAGTTGAGCTATAATCCATCATCCTGGGTGATTTTAACTGGTCAACAATAAACTGGTGCCCAATACTTCAAATGTAAATTGTGCCTAAATATTCCATGATTTTCTAAACAAGAATTCCCTTGAACAAATGGTAAGAGAGCCCACAAGTGGATAAAATTTTCTTGACCTAGTCCTTACAAACATAGCATCTTTATGAACCACAAATATTCTCTCACAAAGAGAATCCATGGCCTCCAACACCTGTCCTATGTGGACAGGCTCAAATCACTATTACTCTATTCTGTGTCATACAGATTGCTCAGGGGTGATCTACAAGGCAATCTCGGACCTTGCCATACTAGTGATGTTCCATATCCATAAGTCTAACTCTTCACGCACTACCCACTCAAAAGGCCTGAACCTAATATGTGACATTAACAAAACCTGCTGGAGAGATAGGTTCATCTCCCAGAGGATGCCCTTTCTCTGGATTTGACTTCCCATACAAATCAAACAGAGCAGCTTGCTGACCCTCTTCAAGTGCAACCTTGATGAGTGGATGGGAAACCACAAATTTATCCCTGGGGTTCCACCTGTCTCCCTCATTGACAGGGTAAACAGGTGCTAACTGAGGTTTCTTATTGGGGATAAACTCTTGGCTAGGCTTGTAAGGGCCCCAGGGCCATTAGCCTAGTAACCTCCTATGATCTTTTCAAAATTTTTAAACCAGCAAATGCAAATATTACAGTGTTCAAATAACTTGAGTGTACAAATGTCCTACAGTTTATAAGGAAGTTTCTATGTTCAACTATAACTGTAGCCACCGAAATGATGACACTGCTAGTAGCTATTCAAATAAATCATATGCTCATCTAGAAAACTGTTTGTAAGTCCATCCCAGAACTTAACAAAATGCAAATGGTGCAAGCAAACTAGCTTGGTGGTCTACATACACAGATAAACATTAAAATAAAAGGAAAAATCTCATTAGAATATATAGCAAAACTAATTACCCATGAATCAAGGTCAGTTGTAAAAGGTTATCCAAGGTAGGGAAAAATATCAACCGGAAAACAAAGGCTTCCCATGATCTTAGGCTGGCATTAGAAGCTAAAGATAATCACAGATCCCTCTTTACTTACATCAGGAAGTTATGAAATAACACCCAACATTGCTCTGAACTTATTCAGTGACTATTAGAAATATATTAGCAAACAAATTCAGTGCAAATTTCATCACAGAAACATCTATATAAATCAGATATATAATAATAATATACCCCTGGGATCCCATCATTGGCTCTGCTTGACAGAGGATCAGTTAATTAATCAATGGGACACACTCTGGCTAGGCTTATAAATGCCTTCGGACAGATAGCCTAGTACCTACCTGTGAACCTATATACACCAAAGGATCTCAAACCCCTATCATCACTAAAGAGCACTTCTTAAAAGTACTCCAAAACAAAAAATGCATCCTGTATGGGACCTGATAACATATGAGGCTGTAAGTTGAACACCACTGAACATGCTCTAGCACACCCTGAGCACATCCACCATGTTTGTCTCAAATGTTTAGCACACATCATATGTGATGCCACTTCACAAGAACTTCTCCACCAATATCCCTGGAAAAATATTAACCCATCAGACTGATGAACCTCATCTTCAAGGCCATAGAATAGGTTATAACAGACCCGATAAACTACAGAATAAAATGTTTTGTAATAATTAACTGCTAGCAGATTGACTTTAAGGCTGGATTCTTTCTAATGTATCTGGTGAATTTTTTGAGAGGGTGATGCAAGCTGTGATCAGTGGTCACACTGTCCATACAGCACAACTTGATATCACCCAAGCATTTGATACTATACCATATTGCAACATTATCATCAGGCTAAATGCACTACAAACTGATACCTGTGCAGTGAGATAAATAAATTGGCAGTACCTGCACTAGAAGGGTGGCAGGAGTTTCCTCAGAGAGCATGGAGGTGACCAGTAGTGGTACCTCGGGGATCTCTGGTGGCACCTCTGCTATTTGGTATATACTTCTCTGATATCCAAATCAAAAATAAGGAACTCAGATTAACCACGTTTGCAGATGACTGTAAGCTGGGTATTATACTCAAATCCTATTTCCAGTATGTAAAAGCTAGAAAACAAGCTTAGCAATCTTAGCAGCTGTTGCTCAGGATGGGCTAAAGCTAAATGATAAATATGCACCATTGTTGCATTTGGCAAACAAATCTTCCACCAAGCTTATAGTATAAAATATGTCTCAATCCAAAATGAAGATGGTGTGAGACACCTTGGAACATGGGTAGATAACTTTCTCTTCTTTCATCATCATTTTGCAACAGTGGTCAGGAAATCCTTCCATCTAGTACAGTTGATCACAAATGGTATTTCCTGTAGAGCCAAAGAAGTCCTTCACTCTCTAACTTCTGCACTTACCAGGCCAATCATTGAAAACAGTGCTCACTTTGGGATGTATTTTACTAAACATATCAAGCTGTTAGAAAGTCATCAAAGTTTCATGACCAAAAAAATCATGGACCTAAAGGAACTGAGCTAAAATGAGGCTGAAGGAGTTGTCCCTGTACTCAGTGTCCTATAAACGTCTTAGAGGTGATTTGTGCCTTGTCTTTGGGGCATTTGAGATCTTGCTGTCCAAAACCTTGTATTTCTCCAGAAATCAAACAGTACAGTGAACCCTACAACAGAGATCATAACCTACTTAAACAAATAAAGGAATCACTGTGGAGAGAGAGATTTGTCATGTAATCTCTCCCCATTCCCTGGAACAACCTTCTCCGAATCAACAGTGTGACACCACACTATGCTCTTTTAAGAAGAAGCTAAACAGTTGGAAGAGTACTCATAAGTTCAACCCCAGTATGCCTGGCCTGGGTCTGAATGGGTGCCGGTAATGTGTAAATTACCACAAGGCATCCTGTTACCTTGTACATTCTATGATCTATAATCTGACAATGACTAGCTAAGAAAATGATTTAAAATTATCAGTACAGATGTTTTATGGCACACTGTTGTCAGGAGGGTGGGTCAGTACAACACATGACTGAAGTAAAAAAGGGCTTTCTGGTCAGTCTGAGACTTAGGGGTGCATTGTCAACAGCATGTCTGGAAACTAGTGTCTTTACTTAAGATGCTAGATCTTTTTGAGAGATTATAAAAGATTATGCTAAAAAAGTTATGTGGTAAAGTGTTTGTAAGTCAAAATATGTGTGCATACTGTAACAGAAAAAAACCCAGACAGGGTGATGAATGTGAAATATTTAGTTTGAGGCAAGACTAATTGCACTAAATATAATGTATTTCAGCAGCAAAACAGTGTTATTCATGTGGGAAATATTAATTTAGAGGAAATATGTAAATCACACAAAGATGGAACAGATAAGCAGAAAAGAAATGATGTTTGTTTTACTGAACAGATTCAATCTGGCAAAAGCACACAGCATTTGTTTACTGAAACTATGAAAAGATTGTGAGCATGTTAGAAGAAATAAATTATGCATGAAAGTGCAGACTGACAGGGAAGCACTCACATTTGTTCATGGTACAGAGACAAAGGCAAATAGTGAAATATAAATGAATCATATTATATGTTTTGTGACAATGCAAATAGTATTTGAAATACAAAGGTTATCTACATCAGTTAATGCTTCTAGTAGGAAGCAGTGAAGCAATAGTATTTTTGTAGTAAAAATATGGAATTTAGTTAAAATAACTGCACTTCTAGCGAAGTAAAATGTCCTGAGTGTATTTCAACACAACACATTTTTGATGGCTGATTGCTTGGAGAGGAGCACTGGATAGAGAGAAAGAGACATGAGACTGCGCCCTTATATATCTATATCTATACATAGGTATGGGTCTACTTCAGCTGATCGAGTTACCATAACAATAAACCTGAAATTATTGAGATGACAACATTGAACATACACAAGACTCTGATGGTTTATAAGCACGAAACCCATAAAATCAAAGAATCAGTGTCATGGATGTTAGACAATGTCATTTAACAACAATTGTATGATCTTATGGGTTTCATGCTTGTATGCCATCAGTCTTGTGTACATTCATTGTTGTCATCTCGATAATTCCAGGTTTGATGTTGTGGTAACTCAATCAACTGAAATAGACCCATACATATATATATATATATATATATATATATATATATATATATATATATATATATGGGTCTACTATGGTTGATTGAAATTACTAGGACCACTTTACTGAAAGCTCGCTTCACTGAAAACTCACTTGACTGAAACTCATTTCACTGAAAATTATAAATGGCCTTTTCCCCACTGTAGTGCGACCCTGGAGTTAGTATATAAAGTAAGGGGGGTGTGGGGGGGCACAGCCCCCCACATTTGGGTGTGTGTTGGGGGGGTGAAGCCTCCCACATATCTTGGTTATATATTCTCTTTTGGAAACAGTTATTTATTGCACTTGTAAGTATCACTGTGTATAGTTTAAAATGTTTATAATATGTGGGGGGCTACGCACCCCACATCCCCCAATGTGGGAGGCCTTGCCCCCCACACCTCCCTTACTTTATAAACTAACTCCAGAGTCCCACTACAGTGGGGAAAAGGCCATTTATAACTTTCAATGAAACGAGTTTCAAAGAAATGAGTTTTCAATGAAGTGCTCCTAGTAATTTCATTTTCAGTCAAGTGAGTTTTCAATCACCTGTAGAGTATTTCAGCATTTTTTTTGGTGTTTGAAAATGAAACTGCACTATGTTCAATGGAAAGCCCTGTAAGGTAAGTCCTTTTTTCCCCAAAATGTAGTAAACTCAGAGTGTATCATATTAGTAAATGGGATAATAGCATCAGATCTCCCTTCGTGAGGGTGCAGGAGGATTTTCTCCCCTAGAAATGCAACTTTGATTATACACATGAAATATTTTGTGTTTACTTGTATTGCAAAATTCAGAAAGCTGGATACAGATATTTTGACTTTAAAATAACATATCCAGTTATGTATATTAATCCAGCTAAGCCAACAGGATGATTGTTTCTGCTTTGACCCTAGAGATCTAAATTATGGAGTTCACAGAGATCTTTAACAGTTACCAAGATGGAAGATGACTGTAGGCAAACCATGATATCAGAGTTGTCTAAACCAAACCGCTATAAAATTCAGCTTGTTTCATTGTCCTTTTATGTCCTCTAAAGTTTGTGCTCTCTTCAGTTGCTCACAACACAGTTAATAAAGAAAAATAATATAGTTTCTGTTGCAGAGTCCAGTACAAAACAGTCTTTGAGCACGTCACTTTTTCTTCTATAAGGCAAAATTGAGCAGATATTCCCATGCAGATATATCTGTCAGCATAAACTGTTTAACTAATGGGACTTCCAAGATGGCTGCACACTGATCAGCATCTTAATTTTGGGTCTCCCAGTGTAAAAACAGAAACTGAGAAATAGCCAGTAAAACTGTCATTTGGGGTAAAATTTGGTTACTGGATAGTAAGTGCACTGCCTGGTTTCCAGCAAAGAAGAAATTTAAAGAACCTGAAAGAAAACCAACAAGAAAAGGTGAAGAAAAAAACATGACTGGGAATAATCCTGCAGTTATCAACAAAAAGCAGTTCAAGATCCAGCTTTGGTGCAAGACATGACTTCTAGTAATTTAGAGGAAATAAGTTTGTCAAACGTACTCAGAGGTGATTAAAATAAATGAAAGACTGAAGGAATATATCAATTCAAATAAAAGTCTAGAAAAATAGAAAAAGCTTTAAGTAGCTGTTCAGGTGAACTGATAAAAATGTAGGAATCAGAGGCTAAAATGAAAAAAAGGCTGTCTGGGTATGAGGCTTCTCAAGATGAACTTTTTCAAAAAATGGTAGAATTAGAGTGCGCACACAGGGAAAATGTTGGCTTTTTTTGCTGTATCAGAGAAGTTATGAATAAGCAACTGGACTTGTATTACACAGCAGGTTTTGATAACTGAAAGAGCACATTGTCTGTTTGCTTCAATCCTGTCCATGAGAAAGCAACCAAAGCATATATTAGAAAAGATACAATCATACCAGCAAAAAGAGTAGATTCTGACAAAACTGTGGTAGAAGGGAAAGGTATTCCTAATTGGAGACAGTGGAGTATTGGTAGAGAATGATTATTCACTGTATACCAGACAGAAGAGAAGTAAATTTATCCCAGCAGTCAGGGAATCTCAAGAGGTAGGTGTGGGACTCAAGCAGCTGTACTCAGCTGTCTTCAGAATATTTTTCCAGCAGTATCAAAGACATTTTTTTGTATGCAGAACAGGCTAAGAAGGAAATAAAAAGTTTATCCAACATAATTTGAGCCGTCAAATAGAAGGTGATTCTGCTGCTCATTCTTCTCACAGTAATGTTCATAGAGAGACTCTGCCAGGGAAACATTTTCCAGTGTTTCAAAGGAAAATGCTTGAGAGACAGAAAAAAGTACAAGGGCTAACTAGGAGGAGTGCCTTGGACTTGAAAGTTAGAGTCTGGTGTTGGGAGATGGGGATGACGACCAGCAACACTGAAATTAGTGATTAAATGTGAGACTGTAAAGCATCAGACACATTTTTGAAATATGGCATTGCTAGAAAAAGTGGCTGAGAGATACTGGACTTTTGCTGACTTTGTTAAAGTTGTAGGTAGGCTCTAAAGTATATATCCCATTTTGTCATTAATGTTTAGAAGGACAATGAAAGTAAAAAAAAAAATAACTAAGTAAAACAAAGTTTGTTTTTATTAGTATTTGTAGAAAACATTTCATGATATAATCTACATGTTATAAATTAAAGCAGTTTTGTGTAGTGTGTATTTAGGGGTATTTTAAATGTGGGCTGAGTGTTTTCAGTGACTGCCATATGTGTTAAACATATAAAGTTCATAGGTTCATAGATTAGTACTAAGCTACCTGCCCTTGCGAGCCATTTTAAGCCTAGCCAATTATCCCTTGTGAGACTCAAACCCTGCACCTTGTGTTTGTAAGGCAAGCACCTTAACCATTAGGCCACCCTCCTGTAAACGAATACAATGCTTTTTTTTACTTGCAAGAAGTATAAACTTTACAGTATAATAAGAGAAGAAAGACTGAATAGAAATAAGATTAAGTTAATATGCTGTGATGTTGGGCTGCTGGGATGGGGGTGAGGAGTAAAATTGCATTGATTATACTATATGTAGAATTGAGATAATTTCTATTTTTACAAGGGTGGATGTTTAGATCAATGCACTTGCCTTAAACTGGAAACGCGTGTTCTTGTAAGAAAGTAGGCTTGAAATATGATACATGGTTAAAAGCCATGAAAAATGCCAAGTTCCTTGCATATGAAAAGATGTTAGCTTGTTTTTTTTTTTCTATTAGCAGATGTTTTCAGTGGAGTGAAGAAGTCTGTAGTTGAAGACAATTGTACATTATGTTCTGAATAACATTTACTAAGATTCCTTCATGCATCTGCAGAGATGTTAGTGTACTGTTTTTACATGTTAGAAAGCTGTCTGCAGGTGCAAGCAATTCATCCTTAGTGATGTTCTTCTGTATCATTGTTGCAGTATTCTTTATGTAAGGGATCTCCTGCCAAGGATATCCCAACGTTCGGCCACTATACCAAAGCCTTTAGTACTTATAGGTGTCTTGTGTCGCATGTATGTTCCTTGCACATGACATAGGGCATAAAGCTGATGTACAGATGCACACACTCAGAATTTCATTGCTGTTAGTCCACATGTCATTGTTGAAAGTTAGTCTGAGTGCCCTTCTGCTGTACTTGTTACCAAGCCATTTTCTCAGACAAGTGCCCCATTGAGGTTTCTTCTCTTAATCTCTTTTTTGCTGTTACTGTGCTCGTGTCATCCAGAAAAGGAAAATGTCACCGTGGGAGGCAGATTCCTAATAAAGACCAGTGTCTCTCTTGTTTTAGTGCTTCTCAAGATCATATGCAGTGCTCTATCTGCCAGGCATTTGTGCCTAATAGCCTTCATAGTCATCTCTTCCCTTTGTCCATATACTTGGATAAGCAACTTCTTAAGTTGTTTGCTCAAGGTGCTATGGCAGAATCCTCCCATCCCAAGGGCCAGCTGTCTGCCAAGAAGGCGGCCAATAGAAGATAGGTCTGATCCAGCTGCTGTTCAGCCTGCCCTAGACATCTCTCTTGAGGCTTGTAAAAGCCCAGCAGACCATATGCTGGTTGCTTCAGATTCCTTTTCCATGACCCTCTTGGAGGCCAGCATGGAACCAGCTTCTCACACATTCTTAGAGGCTTTTCAAATGTGTATCTGACATTGAGGGGAAACATCTTCTGATTATATCTGAAGGACTGAGAGGGATTCTTCATATCTTAGGAGGCGATTCCTACCACCATTATGGGGTCTCACTAAGGGCCTGACCCTCTGAGGGTGTTTCAAGCAGACATCCTGCAGAAAAAGAAACAAATAACAAAACACATTTCTCCTGTTGTTAAGGATCCCACTGTGAATGGCAGGATTTCACCCGGGGTGTATTTAATGCTTTGATGGCCTTCAAGCCTCCAGAAAGAGATCTCTGTTCCTGCTCTTCCCTGGTCTTCCACACCACTCAAGAGGCCAAGGGATTTGTTTTTCTCAAATGAACTGAACTCAGGTAAAAATCTTTGGATTATTCTATCCAAATCCCTTCCCCCTCAGGTTATGTTTCAGAGGAGAATACATCCATAAACCCAGATTCCCCCTGAAGGAGCTCTCCTTTGGGATAGCTTTGCCTGTCTGATGGATTATTTTAAGTGGGACTGTTCTCAAGTCACTGAGATTCAGAAAAATTATTATGAGCTCCTACAGATAGAGTATCCCAAGCCATCTGCTGTTCACCCTCTCCTGGCTGCCCTTCTGGATGATTTCTCAGCAGTGTCTGTAACAACTGTCTGTCAGGCCCCTGCACCTGAGTAGCCATATAGATTATATTAAGTGCCTGAAGAGTACACATTTCTTAATAAATTCCCTTCTGCTGACCCTTCTGTGGTGTCAGTCTCCTCTGTCAAGCCATGCCAGTTATTGTCCTCTACCAAACTGTTGCCTTCTGATAAGGTTATCAGGGCTATGGAAAGGATGGGCAAGAAAGTTTACACTGCTTCCCCTTTATCCTTTAGAGCCATCAACTACCTGACTTGCTTGAGCATGTGTGTCTTGGCTTTCATTTCGTAGGTTTCTAAGGTTCCTGATTCTGAGGGGAAGGCTTCAGCCCTTTTCTTGCTGAGTTCTACTTCTCTAATTGCATGCCACTCAATCGAATGCAGCTATGATGCAGCCAATGCCTTTTCCAGGGCTGCTGTTTTTGATCTGTTATGAGGCATTATTCTTAGCTTCATCTTTAGGCTTTGTCTGATGACATTAAGGCCAAACTTTTGGATGCTTCTTTGGATGATAAAGCTCCTTTTGGATTTTCTGTTGCTGATGACCTTTTCATGTCTCTCCAAGACAAGGGCAAAGACTTGCAGGAGCTGAAGCATATTTTAGTTTCTCCTATTCTGAAATTTCCAAAGAATTATCCCTCTACTTCTGGGTTTGTTTGTAGGCATTAATGCCCTCCTCCTAAGGGCACGAAGGTTTCTAGGCATGTGCTTCCTGCTAAGTCTACTAATTCTTCTGCCACCCAGAAACCTACTTTCCAGGACACTCTGGGTTTTGACAGTTTGCTTCCTCCTTCCCTCAGTCAGGTTCCCTTGCCCTCTGCCTGTCCTTGTCTCTTTCAAATTGGCTATGGATAACTTCAGTCTCCTGGGTTAGGTCCATTATCTGTTATGGATATTTTATGGTTTGGAAGTTCTTACTCCCTTTCCAGGAATTTGTCAGCCTCCTAAGGAACATCTCTATCATTTTGCAGAGGTTCTTCACTCAGGACACCATTCAAGTTGTGCCTCCTGCCCAAGTTGGGTAGGGGTTTATTCCAGGATGTTTATGGTACCATGAAAAGATGGCACATGGAGTCCTATTCTGGATCTTTCCTGGCTGAGTACCTTCCTTAAGATTTCTTCCTTTCAGATGCTACCTGTATAGACATCATTTCCTCTTATTCTACCCTGATGTTTTTCTGGTATTTCTGGATCTCAAGGATTCATACCTTTGCATCTCCATCCATCGCCTCTTCAGGAATTTTTTTTAATGTTTCTCTGTCACTTTCTTGCATTTTCAGTTTTCTGCTTTGACCTTTGGCCTTTCTACTGTCCCAAGGGTATTCTCCAAATGCCTCACTCCTGTCATTTGTTTTGCAGAGTCCAACATATTCAGATCTTTCCCTTTCTAGATGATTTGCTTATTCTGGCTCCTTCCACCAACTCTCTTCTTCAGAATGAAATTACTATTTCTACTATTTCCTTGTTACAGAGTCTGGAGTTCACCACAAACTTCCAGAAATCAGTTCCAATACTTTCTCAGGATCATATCTTCCTTGACTGCAGACTTCTGCCAGTTCCCATGTTGGCATCTCTGTTTGTCCCAAGGCTCTGTCTCTAATAAGCTTTTTCAATCAATTCTTCCTCTGGCATCTGTCATGCCCAGAGAATTTCTCAGGGTGATCACATTCATGGATTCCACCATTCCCATGCTCAGCCTCACCAAGTTTCATATGAAGAAACTTCAGTGGTACCGCAGATCAGTGTGGCTTCAATATTGTCACTCCCTGGAGTTCCCAGTACCTTTTTTCTCTGTCTCAAGCTGAAGATTTAGTGGTGGATTCATCAACTTTCCCTCCTTTTCAGGCTTTAGTTTCCATTCAGGAGCTCTTTACAGATACCTTAGACAGGAAGTGGGTGCCCTCTGTAGGTCCCTAAATGTTCAGAGTCTCTATCCTCCACATCAGAGGTCAGACTACAACTACATAAAGGAGATGAGGACTCTGTTTCTTGTTCTGCAAACCTTTCATTACCTGTTTCATCCTGGGCCCCTCAAAGTTTTCACAGACAGTACCACAGTGACATGGTGCATCAAAAGAGGGGGCATAACATTCTGTCTTCTTTGCAGGCTAGTTCTTCAGGTCTGGGATCTAGTTATTCATTATCAAGTGACTCTTCAGGCAGTTTACATTCCCTCAGAGCACAATCTAATGGCAGGTCCAGCACACAAGATTACGAATGGATGCTTCACAGAGATGTGTACCTGGACATTGTCAATCAGTGTGATATACCTCAAGGAGATATTTTCCTTCCTTCTGAACAGGCAGCTTTCTCTTCTGTTCCAGAGTCCCAAGTCCTCTGGCATGGAAAGTGGACACCCTGGCTTTCCCTTGGAAGGGGATGTTTCTATACATATCCCTCCTTTCCTCTGTTACCATGAGTTCTGCCCAAGATCAGGCAGCTCTCCCACAAGGATCAAGCAGAACTCTCCCAAAATCTTGACGGTGACTGCCTTTCAGCTTTCTTTCTCACTTGGCTATGGACAATCATCACAAGTTACCTCATCGGGTAGATCTTCTCACACAAGACAAGGGGTCTCTCATCCATCCTCACTTGTCGACTCTTCAAATGACACTGTAGGTGATAGGGTTTTTTATGACATTTAGGCACATCTTTTCTGAAGATGTGCTTTGGATTCTGCAGGAGCTCAGGAAACCCACTACCAAGAACTTGTATATTTCCAAATAGAAGTGATTTTCTGTCTGGTGCCTGTTTCGCCATCAGGATCCCCTATCTGTGGAGGTTCCTCTGGTTTTCTCTTATTTGTGTGACATACTCCATGCTGGGTTGGCATATTCTTCAGTTAAATCTCACCTGTCAGCAATATCTGCTTTTTTGCCCTTGATTCCTCCTATGGCATCTAGATTTGAGGTCTAGCAATTACTTAAATAAAGGCTTCTTTTCAGCCTTCTCCTTCCACTTCCTTACAACATGATACTTGGAAGACTGTTTTTCTTTTGGGTTTCATTTCAGCCTAGAAGGTGTTGGAACTTCAGGCTCTCATGGTTATAAATCCTTTTGTAAATTTCCACAGAGACAAGGTGTCCCTTTGTATTAATCTATCTTTTATGCCCAGGGTGGTCAATAACTTGTCCCTTAATCAGTCTATTCATCTTTTTTCCTTTTTTTTCCTTCTCCACAATCTGCCATGAGAAGGTTCTTCACAACTTGGACATGCAAAGACAGCTCAGACTTTATTTGGATAAAACTAAAGTTATTCACAAATATGAGCAGCTTTTTGTTTGTTTTCATCCCAGGAATTCAGGTTTGGTTGTTTGCAATTAAACCATCTCCTGTTGAATTTCTAAGACTATTTCTTTTTGCAATTTTTTTTCATGGGAGATGTATTTCCTCATTGGTAAAGGCCCATTCGACTAGGACAGTTGCCTCTTCTGCTGCTTTTTTCAGTGGTTGGATGCAAATTCCATATTTGAGGCTGTTGCTTGGTCTTATAAGTATAATTTCGCTAAACATTACAAACTGGATATTATTTCCAGGGCCAGGGCTATCCTGCATGAGTTTGTAGAGGCCTGTTCTGTGCCTTCCTCCTCCCAAGCTTTCTGCACCAGTGATATGGAAGGAAATAGTACACTTGTGTAAAATCTTACCATAACAGTAGATGTCCTTCCATATTATTGTTGCAGTATTCACACCTTCCTTTCTAACCCCTCTATTTTAGCTCTTGCCGTGTAATTTCTTACCCTTCTGACTGAGCAGTACTTCATCTTCTTTTTTCTTTTTCTCCTTCTGAATGCACATTTTCTCCTTGGCCCTGAGGACATTCAGTTCCTCCTTGGACTTTTTCAGTTCTGAGTGTGTGCATCCATACTTTTCCTTTTGCCTTATGCTTTGTGAGGGGAACATACATGTGAAATATAATCCCTGTAAGTACTAAAGGCATTGGTATACTGGGCAGACATTGGGCTCTTTGGCAGGAGATCCCTTAGCTAAAGAATACTGCAGCAGTGAAGAGAAGGACATCTGCTGTTATGATAAGATTTTACACAACTGTACTTTCTTGGCATTCTTTGCTGGGAAAAATGCAAAATGTAAAGGTAGAATGCCAAACAGTTCAGTGAAAAATACAATTGGAAATTATGGGAAGTCAAGAGCTAGCAGCCTTCCATACAAATTGAATACTTTAATTAATTTAATAGCATTGTGTACAACTTAATTTTATTTAAAGATATCTAGTTCTTTTTTGGAGGGGGGTTAAAAGTTAATGTTTTTTGAAAGCATCCAAGCTGCTTTTAACATCTGGGAGGGAAATTGAGAGCAGAAAAGAACAGACAACAAATCAGTATAAGCGGGGACATGGGCTGTAACATACTCTTTAGCATTGGTAATCTTAATTTTAGGTTAGTTAATGCCTGTGGGTGCAGTTGTGGATTTGGGACAGTTGTTCCTATCTGGAGTGTTAAACTTTATTTTTAAAATTGTACATAGTTTTTGTGTTTGTTGTAAGTTAACAGGCGGTAAAGCTGTTCTGAAAATATATTTATATTTTTGTTTGAAGGTGCTGATTAAACAGAATTCTTGAAAATGTGATATGGGTTCAAATGGAGATAAGAAGAAACAGTGTAAAAGATCAGCCTGAGAAACATTTCAGAAAGACAATCTGTCATGTATATTAAGTGGAAACAATAGAGTTTTATCATAATGGCTACATTATTTATATTATCATCGAAAGTAAGTGGCCTTACAGATGTAGACAAAAAGGAAAGAGTATTGAATTATATCTAGAAGTGGAGTGCAAATTCCAGTGCTGCAGGAAAAGCATATGGGGAAAAATGAGCATGTGAATTTGTCAAAGAAAGGATTTCAGGATGAACATTCTGCAGAATATCTTGGACAAAAGAAAATGTTATCAATTCTACTGATTTCTAGAGGGGCTCCAATAGTGATAAAGCATGGAAAAAAGATGATAAAGGTAGATTTTTGGTAGTTGGGCACTATTAGCAAAGGAGGCAGATTAAACTGACATAGTTTTATTCTACTAAAACCTGCTATTATTGAAATTAAGAAATTTTTGGGAGAAATATCAGCTTTCAGCAGGTAATATTACTTGTAGGAAGAGAGTGGAATTTGATTTGCAATAGTGAGGATGTATCAGGGTGACCTAGAAAGGAAAATAAAACAATAAATGGTAAATTTATCAAAATATTTGATGTGGAAGACATGAATACAGTAGTATAAACTCAGACAAAACTTAATTTATTCCTCAAGATACAATAACTGGGCTAGATTGGATAAAAATTCTATTTCACAAGAACGTGCATTTGATTGAAAACTTTGACACCAATCCAAATAACTATTTCAGATAATACGTGATAAAAATTAAGATAAAAATGCAGGGCAATGAAATAAAAATGAGACACTGGCATTTTCACACCTACCTGTCAAAAAAGAGAGGAATTTAAGCACTGAATAGTGGAAATACTTCAGGATTTATTAGAGAAGTTTCTTCAGTAGTGATAACTAGTGAGTGGGATGAAATGAAAATGGAGTTTAAAAATAGGCTAAAAATAAAAAAGAAAGAGATTGTTAAGAATTAATAGAAATTATTTAGAGGGGCTTACAAAGGTTATAGTATTTCAGAATAAGGGGAATCTCACAGAACAAGAAGAGGTGCAACTGCAAAATGCTAAACAGACAGTAAGATAGTATTTTGATAGTCTGCTTGAGTTTAAAAAGATTGATGTTAAGGTTTTGCTAATAACTCCAGAGTGGTCGATTTTTAAATCTTCTTTCTCACTTAAGCTTCAGCTTCTCTCAGCTTCTATAGAAATGTAACCCTTTCTGCTCCAGCAGCCATTTCATTGCTCTCATGTTATACCAAAGAAACATAAGACTTATGAAAGTCTACTTCACCTATACTCTGACTATGGACTATGTTACAGTACCTATATTTATCTAGCCATCCTTCCTGTTCATGGACAGTTCTGAAGCTTGAACTTCTCTTCCTTTACGTTGATGTGATTTTATAACATTGACTTTTAACTGAACTGTAGCTCATATGGCATTTTCAAATAGTTATATACTTTTTATGGTATGGATATTGGCTTTTTAACCTTACACAGATGACCATGCCCTGAGAATGGACCACTCCAGGTAACAGCTGTGAATGGATTTGCCCCCTTCTTTGGCACCTCTGTAAGAGGGTAGATTGGGAGGTCAGTGCACAAAAGTCTTGCATAGCCTTAGCTAGTACAATTATACATGTTTCCACTTGCACTGCTGCAGAGAGCTTCTTATTTGCAGCAGATCAAAGTTTTCAGGCTGTAAGTGAGTTTCTAATCACCAACTCAGAAAAACAAAAAGCTTTAGGCAGTGCATATCAGAGAAAGAGCTATCTAGACCAGCTGTATTAGGCATCAGCTGTGGTACATAGTGTGATGATGTGAGGTATTGCCAGCTATGCCAGGAAAAGTAGGTTAGTGGACGTGTAGCATATGACAGCACAGGTAGCTGGAGTTTTGTAAAGAATTATATGTCATTTGTATATCAAACTGATTTGTACAGATGCTTGTATTGGAAAATGTATTTGTAAACCTACTTGTGTTAAAAATGTACTGACAGTGTGCTCTGCTCAACAGAAAAATAAATATACACGTATTGGAACCATTTAAATGTATATGTTTTAACAGAGGATACTGGAAGAGAAGAGGTTAATCTCAATCCACCTAACATTGAAAATAGTTTGAAATTAAATTACCTGACTTAGGCCATAAAGATTGTATCTTACAGTTCTCAATGCAGCCAGAGAAAAAAAATACATGTACTAGGAAGCGTACTGCATTGTCTTTGGGTGAACTAATTGCTACTCTGGAAGATTGGATGTTTGAAATTGTTTTATGGCTTCCAGGAGCTACAGCAGATGATAGCAAGGCTGTGTGTGTGTGTGTGTGTGTGTGTGTGTGTGTGTGTGTGTGTGTGCGTATGTGTATATTATTGACATATATGTGCTAAATCCTATCAGCTTCTAGCCAAAGGGGGGTAGCATGGGAACCAGAAGTCAGATGACCAGATGTATGTGATGTAATTCTGTAATCCTTCACTAACAATTATATTTTGAGTGCTATTTTGGTTACTGAGGATATCTGATGTTTTGTTACTGAGGATCGCTTGTCTGTGATGAATAAAGGCTTGTTGCTTTGGAACACTACCTGGGTTTCATTATTTTAACTCATCAACAGAGTTTTAAGACCAATACTTTCTTTGATTTTTAAAAATGATACTTTAATACTAGGTGAGACTGAAGTTTCATGGCAGTCTGTTCTTGGAACCTGACAAAGAAGGACCCCTCACCTACTTCAACTTGTCTCGCTCTAATAAGTGACCTGGGAATAGTAATTATTTAGATTAGTCAGGAAAATATAATGAGACTAGTTAAGTATTATTTTCCTGTATATGTGTGAATCTATTTGTCCATGTTAATTTAATATTTCCTGTGAATGAAATGCTGGTATTTACTGTAAATAGATATTTAGTATTTTCATGTTATTTTCTTATTTATTATTAAATATATTTAAACTTTTCATTGTGGCTGGTCTTTTAGAGAATATTTTAATCTCTGAGAGTATATATTTGGTGAAGCTTTGGCAACTCCTGAATGCCTTACTGTTGGTCAAATTACCAATTGTATTGATATTAATTTCACTCAGTATAATTGTGTACTCTTGCAAGAGACTTAGAGTAGTTGAGTTTGGAATGCCTGGTGGTGGTGTAACTACCTTACAGTCTGGGCAGAAGGGGGCATAGCTAGTGAATCTATGCCAGTCTTTCCAAGGTGTGTGTGTGTGCGTGTGTGTGCGTGTGTGTGTGTGAAACTCAAATCTCAAAGAGTGTGTGCATTAACTGTTTGAATCAGGGGCATGAAACACTGGTTTCACAGATAGGGTGCTGGAGAACTAGGCTTGGACACTCAGCTGAGGTCTCAACTCTATAGCTGTGCCAGTGAGAAATCTTATTGGGGACCTGGAGGGAACAGATAGAGAAATCCAGACCCCAGACTGAGTGTGTTCCATGTGTGTTCTTAATGGAAATAGTGCTTGATGCAGAGAGCTGCACCCAGAAATACTGTGTGCATCCATTTTTGTTCTAAGTGAACGTCCTTCCTCAGTGCCAGTGGTGAGTATTCAGGCTCCATGATTACTGGTCCAGAGTGGGGATGTCACACACAGTATTCTGTAGACTAGAAAACACTAAACATAGACTGAGCAGTACCCCTGGACTGTATACTCAGTGGTGTTAAATTTGGCTGTAGGTGATTTGGTCACCCTGACTAACATCACTCGAAATTGTCATGTTATTTGCCAGTGGTAAGGGAGCTGATGATCCAGCCTATTCTACCCTGTGCTAGGTACCCAAGTTAATGTTGGGAGGGGTAATATATCCATATTGGTCAGTGTATACCCACCATAAATCTAAGCAGCTCTGAGTCAATAAGTTATTGATTAGATGTCCGTTTGCCAAGCCAGGGTTACCTGGGATAACTGTTTTAAGTAAAGGCTGGACATAAAACCAGCTTGCCCAAAATGATTCCTGGATTGCTGCACTGTGTATAAGTTCACTGACTGGACCTGACTAGGAAGTGCATGACATGATGGTAAGGAGAAGACTGGACATCCTATGTATCCAAGAGACAGTGTGGAAGGGCAGTCAAAGTCACTTGGTTTAGCACCCAGGGTTTACTACTCAGGGTGTAGGATAGAATGGAAATGGTGTTGGAATTTTGGTGCTAGAGTCTCTTTTGAAGACAGAGAGGGATGTCATCAGGATTAGTGACAGACTCATGGAAGTCAGACTCCATTGTGAAGTTAAGGCAATATTTATAGCCTCAAACTATGCCTAGCAGTAAGGCTGTGATAGTGAGGAAAAGAGAGTATCCATGCAGCAACTGCAGGACTTCCTAGATAAAACAGAACAAGAGCATTGGTGGTGATGATTGGAGGAAGGCAGAACAGGATATGATGACTGTTTGGATTCACATAGGTGGGTCAACAGGAGTAATGGCAGGTTTATTCTAGACATCTGGCTGCAAATTATCACATGCATGAGTGGTCACCATGCAAATAAGTTAAGTTTCTCATTGTAAAGAACTAACATTGTGGTAAAATCTGAAATTGTAAAGTCATCCCCAGTAAAATGGTCAGCCTCAAATATAAGAAACTGGTAACAATTAGCCAGAAGCAGTGGTCAGAAAAGGCACTAAGGTAAACTAAGACTAGACTAAAGACCTGGAAATTGAAATGGAGATTTCAAAAAGTGTTCAAGGTTCAAGCACTTTTGAAAAAAAAGTGTTAGCATCTCAAAATAACAAGAAGAAGTGAAAGATAGAAAAGAGTGGACCTGGCTAAGAAGGAATACTGATTAGATAATGAAGAAACACTTGAAAAATTCCAGCAATGTAAAATAAAACACCATGGGGATACTAAACAAGGGTGTATTAAGATATACTTTATTTAATCATTTGAGATATCAAAGAGTTTATGAGAACAGTTGCAGTGAAAAAGAGCAGGCCATCAGAGAAACTCTGCTATACTCAGTAGATGGCACAAAGAAACTCTGTCAGGTTGCAAGGCAACAACATAAAAATAAACAATGATCAACAGACACCATTCATAATGGATGCCAACAGTAGTCTGCTCACCCATCCAGAGTGCATCAAAAGCAGGTGTACGGAGGACTTCAGATAAAGAAAACTCCATGTAAGTTGTTCTGCCTATGCATAGCCTATGATGAGCTAAGAAGAACAACCTACCTTACAGGGGAAAAATGGTTGCTGCAGTATGGAGAGACATATCCTAGATGACTGGAGAATAAGCTTTATAAAAGGACATTCATAAGTGCTGGCAATATAGAAGTATTAAAATCCTGTTTCACAGTATGAAAGTTCTGGAGAGGGTGACAAGAATGAGTAGAAAGTAATATGAAAGATGTGAAGTATAGTTCAGATCAGGATGTATCATAACTGGCTTAATGTGTTCTGTGAGACAGATAGCGGAGAAAAATCTGGATTGAGGAAGAATCCAACTGGGTATTATTACACTTGGAGAAGGCATATGACATGATCCCAAGAAAGATGATTTGAGCAGTATTGTGATGGTTTGAAGTCCTGTAAACCCAGTACAGCCTATGTACAAGGACCTGATGGCACAGGTATAAACAGTGTTTGAACTCTCAGAATGGTTCAGCAGTGAGCCCAGTCTTCTTCAAGACTTGTGATTGGACTAAATTAGCAAGCAAATTGGAAGGGATAGACCAACAAGGTTGCTGTATGCAGATGATGTTTCATTGCAACCACAGGAACATCAACAAATGACTGGGGACTGGAATGCAAAGCTAAAAACACATGGGATGACACATTTCTACAAATAAGACAGTTGTCATGGCAGCAGATGAAGGAATCAGAAGAAACTGAAAATTGGGATTGAAGAGATAATATTGGAAGAAATTAATGGTTCTAAATATCTGAGAGTTGTAGTTGAGGAGAAAGGAATTCCGAATGAGGAGATCAAAGCTGGAATTCATGTTGCTGCAGCTATGTAGCACAGTGTCTCATGGGATTTGTGCAGAAGAATGCAAAAGAAGCTGAAAAGTATGTTGTACAAAACAGTGGTCTGACAAGTACTTCTGTATGGTACAGAAACCTGAGTAACAAAGACGGCGAAGTTAAGGAAGCTGGAGATGATGGAGATGAAGTATGTGGGACGTGGTAGGATGCTCACTGTGATACCAATTAGGAAATGAGGAAATCAGAGTAGAAGCCAAAGTAGCCCCAGTTGCAGACAAGGTCAAAGAGAACAGATCACGGTGATTTGGTCACATGTGCAGGAAAGCAAAAGATGATTTGGTGAAAAAGAAATGGGAAAGGCAGGAAGAATGAAATGAGAAACAAAGACATCTAGCGAAGAGCTAGATGAATCTTGAGAGAAGAGATGTGTGAAAAATCAGGTATGAATCTGTAAGTAATAGTAATGTGTCTTTGAATCGAGAGAGGTGACTACAGTTGGAGACGCCCTAACCACATTTTGAAAATGGAAAAATGGGGCTTGCTGCTGCTGATCCCAAAGATAAAAATGCTTGTTTGCAGTTTCCCTTGTTCATATAATCAGCTAGATGGACAACTGTGTTTTCATTGCTGTGCAGAGAGTGTCTCAGTCTTTAACCTTTATTCTACTTAAGTTAAGCCTTTTCCAGGACCCTGGTATAAGAATCATATTAGTGGAAAAAAATGATGCATCTCTCACAGGGATCCTTTTCACAATTCTCCAAGTACAAATTATTCTCTGCCTACAAATCCATTTGTGTCACATTCCATTGTCATTATATTGGGTCCATTGTAATTCTGTTTGATTTTATAAAATTTCCTGGCATAGCACCAGTTTAGAACGTAGACCTACTTTTTTAACTTTGTAGGCATTCTTATTTTGAAGCACAGGATAAGGGCATCGACATTAATTTTGCAGCACAGGAGAGTGGTGCGCTTTAAAATAGGCAATGGTAACATTATGTGAGACAGACACATGAACAGAAAGGAACATATACACTAGTCATCAAAATTTAGAAATTGGAGCTGCACAATATTGTTAACAGTGCAGGTAGTGCATATCTGAGTCAGGTATTCAGGCAAAGCCTGATCATCAGGCTGAATGGGTAGAAATTTGCATCTCTTTTACTGTTGAGAAAGTATTATCACACTCTGTACAAAAAGTGAGTCCATCCATAAGTAAATATTTAAAGAGTCTGTGATATCTCTAAGGAGTGTGCCACTAAATAGGACTAGTTTAAGGAAGAAATACAGATGGGCAAAAAGAATAAGAAGCTTTTTGCTCAGAAATAAAACAGAAAATATGTACAAAGAAGGCATGTAAAGTACTCTCTACTAAGCAAGACTTTCAAATGCAATGTGATTCAGTTAAAACTGCAGCTAGAAGTTAAAAGAAAAGACCAAACAAAAGCACAAGGTAAAAGGTAGGTATCTTAAGTCTTAGTATGATTGTATAAATAGTGGGTTACATACATGGCTGGAGTGTATTTTCCAAGTAAGGAGAATCATATACAGGGAGAAAAAATATTGTTGGAATGCTTTCAGTTTCTTTAGCTCATGGTTTACAAGTGACAACTAAAATAAATAAATTGAAATAAAGTTTCAATCACAACCTGTGATTCTCAGTGTATCACTGAACTTGATATTAATTTTTGGGTTATCCATAAACAGATGAAGTTGTACATGGGCATACCCACTCAAATGAATAATAATAAAAAAGGATAATGTTTGATTAGATAAAAAAGGTTTTTCATGACACTTTTGTGTATTGGCTTTAGTTCCACTTTGTGAATGAATGTGTCAGCTGCATTAATTTAAGGACTATCAACTTGTATACAATTTATATGGCTGGCGCAATGATCGTTGATTCAGTATCATGTTCTAGTATTCTACTTAATCTGGCAAACTCAACAGAATGATTAATGTGGTTTTGTGCATCTGAATGTGACTCAGTATTTGAAAAAAAAAATATTGACAATGTTGTATCCAAAGCTTGGGCAGCTTATATTGTTATTTTTTACCACTGTTATAAAATAATTATATTTGAATATCAAAATATGCTGCTAACACAAAATTATCAATAACAACATAAAAGGCACATTCACTTTTCAGCAATGTCTCACAAAACTAAATATACAATGTCTGACAAATAACACAGATTTCAATATTAATAATTGTGTGGTAATATTGTTCACTGGATTAATGAACATGATATATAATGTTAATGCTTGTTCTTTATGCAAAAGACATGAGAACATTTATAAATATATTTTCTGGATACGAAACATGTCTCCAATGGTTAGGAGATCCTTCAGGGAAATTTACTTTATCTTGGTGAGTGTTGGTGATGAATAGAAATAGTGTCTCCTAACACATGCCACCCAACCACCAAAGATGTTTGTTTACATACAGATTACAGGCAAGGACTGACGTTACAAATATCCCACCTACAAAGTATAATTCACATCCTCAGTGCTAGTCAGCCTCTGATCTAAACCTAGGATGCACAATGTGTGACAAATGAAGAAGTGAGGACATCAGACCAGAAAAGAAGTCAAGAAGAAGAGATTACATAAGAATATTTCACCTGGCCAAACCAGTTGAGACAGTGTCGTCTTGACCAAATCCTTATGAAAAAAAATATTTTATAGCAAATGAAAGCTTAGTTTATATTGGTGCAACTCTTTTGTTGAAGGAACTTGTAACAGATATTTTACCAGACATAATTAAGAACCAACCTGATTCACGAGCAGATTATTTATCCACAAAAAGTAGGTCCTTCCTTGTTCAGTAATTAAATCACCACTGCAGTTCTTTTATTTCATTGTAAATAAACCCAGTTGCCTCAACATCGTAAGAGTATGAGAGAAACTATAAACATTGCATACTCTCTGAATTTAGCTCTGCATATATTTCAACAGTTAAATATGTGTGGGTTTAATGGGATGCTAAACTTACACATCGTACTCCAACTTGGATCTCACTAAAGTCAAGGTACAAGAACAACAATGCACTTTGATGTAACGTATCTATTTGTACAATGAGCTAACTCTTAGCTGTCTTGATAAATGTCTCTGAAATATTTACTTTAAGCTGTCTGAAATGTTTCAAGGATGTATTATTATAGGAGGTTACTAGGCTAATGGCCCTGGGGCCCTTAAAAGCCTAGCCAAGAGTTTATCCCCAAAAAGAAACCTCAGTCAGCACTTGTCACCTGTGTCAATGAGGAACACAGGTAGAACCCCTGTGACAAATTTGTGGTTTCCCATCCACTCAAGTTTCCACTTGGACGGTCAGCGGGTATGTAATACTTTTACCCCTAGATTTTTAAAATAAGTAACCTTCTGATTTTAATATCATTAAGTGTGCAGCAAGTCTCAGTGTTAGAAAGTTCCTATACTTTTACTAATATTAATTTCCATTGTACTATCTAGGATTCAATTTTGCAGATACTCTTGGCTGTGCTGTGTGCTGTTTAAACCAGATGTATTAACTATGGTTTTCCCTGTTTTAGAAGAAATTGAAAGAAATGTATCCATTTTGATTGTTTTAATGCCTTACTGTCACTTAATAGCCAGCAGGCATGATTCATACTGTGTAAGGGCTCACCAGGGACAGTTTTGCCTCATATTACTGTACATAATCATTATCTTTTGTAGTTTGTGAAGCATTACAGGAAAATCAAAAAGCTATTAGTATTATTCTGACACACTTGTACATCTATGTCAGTACTGATCATAGATTTGCTTCCAGGGACCTCAGAAGTTTGCTTATTAATGAAACTTGTTTGTCCATTTCCATAACAGAGTAGTAATTTCTTCTGATTAGAGTACCCTGAGCCATATTTTCTCAACATAATCAAAATGTTACATCACAATAATATTCATCGTGCATAGATGTTTACTTCAGACTGTTTTGATACCCCGTCTAACTTTTTTACATGTTTTAATATTAGTAAATATGTGGCTCTCTTTGTTTTAAAGCAGTTTTCTTTGTTTGCTTGGACTATAAGAGTATTGTTAGGTAAACTTACAGGCTGGCTTACTTTATGCACACTTTGTTGACCAGTTATTCCCATTAAGCCAATGACCTCTTTTCAGGGGAAACCCAAGGTGGTATTCATACTAAGGGAAATTTGTCAATAGCATCATGGAAATTCCCTTGCTCCTTTCAATAGGTGCTGTGTGGTCCTTCACATCCAGATGAGCTATCAACAACTCAGGCAGGCGGGGTCTGTTTTTTGAAGTCTCAACCAAGGGATGTTCAAACAGCAGTGTGCTTGTAAAAAATGCATAAAACCTGCATATGTCCCATGACAGCCATATCTTTAACCTTGTACAGTCATTAGATTTATTCTGTTTTTATCTCCTGGCAAAGAAACACTTTTTTTAATTATGTGCAGCACGGATTATCAGTAAAAAAGAATTGCAGAGGTGAGCATTTTGAAGCTACATATAATTAGGTCAACTCCCCCACCACAAACACAATCAGCATTTCCTTCTGAAATCCTTAAATACATACTTCCAGTGAAGTACAAGGCAAAGATATTCCCCAATATATCCCAATATATTCCCTTAAAATAAGGTTCATGGATTAAAATTTCCTTTGTCTGTATACATAGTAAGGAGAATAATGCTTCATTGCTATGATAACAGAGTGAAACAAACTGATCTCTACATTATGCCATTTTGTTTCAAAATGTGATTTCTCACAGTTTACATGCTTGTTTCATAGTTGCAGTTTTGATAAGTGTGTAGCTTGTATGAATAGCAATGATGCGGTGGTGGTGCTGCAGCAGCATTGTCGCCTCACAGTAAGACATTGTCCTATTCGATTCTCAGCGAAAGCGTCTTCTGTGTGGAGACATGCGTGAATGGGCGTACCTTCGTTGAAGGTTGTGCATCAGAGCTGGCAACTAGGCACGTAAAAATCTACTGCCAATCATTAGCGGACCGTAGTTCCACTGTGGCGACCCCTAACTAGGAAAAGCCGAAAGACACAACAACAACCTGGTTTTGATTTAAAAAATTGATGTTGTCGGTTTGGTGTCAGCGATGCTGCTCTTTGCTTGTGCACCTTCGATGGAAGGGCAGCAGAAGTGTCTGTATTCTATCACTACAGCAGATATTTGAGTTCATATGTAGCACAAGAGCTCTATCTTCTTTCAGATAGAGTGTTGCTTATTTTATTTATTTATTGACTTTTGTTTACTGGGAAAGTCCGACTGGGACATAAGTACCCGTTTTAAGCAGAGGCCTGGGGAGAAAAGCTCAAGTGGTGACTTAATTTACAACACACAATTCACTTTCATGGTAAATAGATTGATAACAGAGGTAATTGAATCATTGAAGTAACTTATAAATATATTCCTTAAATATAAAATAAGCAGAATGTAAGACAAATTACAAGTAGAAATCTGTGTGATATTTTATACAGTAGAAAACCACAGCATAACATATACATGCATTCTGCCCTATTGGATTGTTGGTAAACAAATATTTATGTAGGCTGAGTAATTGGAAGGAATAGACTCAGGGGTATAGCGAACAGTTATGTAGAATCATGACTGTGGTACATTCGACCAAGAACTGCATCGTCAAGGGGAGAGATATGAATGGTTAAGGTAAGGCAGAGGGAAGATTTGAAAATGTACACCAGAGGTACAAAGGGCTTCAGCCAGGGTTTGTACATGAGCAGAGCCAGAATGAGACGAGGAACTCTTTTAAAGATTGAAAGTGAAATGATTAGAAATAGTTGTAACATGAAAGGAAAGGTATTCCAATTTTTGGTAGGAGAGTTGGAATAGAGAGTCTTAAATGCTGTTTTGCTGGGTTTAGAGATGCTTGGGAGTTGCTTTTCCTTTGACCTCAGTGATCTGCTACGGAGGTAGAAGTTATGTATGGATGTATGGACATGAAGTTAGGGCAAGCTGCTGGATTAAAAATAAGTTTGTGAGTCAAAAGGAGTAGTATATAGGAAAGGGGATGAGGGAGTTCAAGCCTTATGAGCGATTGTTGAGAAACACAAAAATGGGTAAAGTGTTTAGCATTAGTAACCAATATGGCAATGTTATTACAACAGATTTCTAGTTTATGTTTGAGAGCTCTGTAAGAAATAAGAATAGGGGACACCATATAGGAAAGGTGGTAATAGCAAAGTGTTGGCGAGTGTAGTTTTGGGCAAAGTAGTTAGGAATTGTTTGAATCTGTAAAGCATTCCAAGTTTTTGGTGTTTTGTAATATTTTTCTGAATTTGAATATCAAATTTTAATGTAGCATCTATAGCCTTACCTAATAGTTTTGTGTGGCTGACTGTCAATTTGTGTGTTATTTATTGCAGGGCAGGATTTTGAAATTGGTATAACCTGGGGCTAGCAGTTTGCGGTGAAAAGGAATAATTTGGTTTTACTGTAATTTAGAATAAACTGGAAATTGGTAAGCCAGTTCTCGATGGAGGAGAATGCTTCCTGTGTTATTTGTTGTGGGTAAGTCAGACTTTTATCTGAGCAGATAATAGCAGCATCATTGGTGTATTGAATAAGGAAGCCTATAGAGCAAGAGTTTTGAAGATTATTAGTAAATATGTTAAAGAGAAAGGGATGGATCCTGAATGGACACCAGTGGTATTTGTCAGATATGGAGATAGAGCACCTTGCCATTTTACTGAATGTTGTCGGTTGGTGAGGTAACTAGATAACCAAGGTAGAGAATGGGATGAAAATAAAAATAGTGGGAGCTGTTGTAAGAAAAGAGAATGTGAAATAGTATCAAAAACCAAGGAATAGTCCTGAAACAAGTTGCCAGAGTCCCCTAGCTTTGTTTACTGTATCCATGAAGGATAGTAAACTGGTTGTTGTACTGTGGAATCATTGGAAACCCTGATGAGTGGGCAGTAATGATTTGTTTTGAATGATGTGGTGGAGCAGTTGTTTATGTGGACATTTTTCTAGGAGTTTAAACAGAAGGGAAATAATGTCAAGAAGTTGGAAGTTAGTTGTGTCTATAGAATGACTGGCTTTGTGTACAGGAATAATAAATGCTGTCTCCATAGAGACAGGACATGTGATTCAACGATGAATCCATTAATGAGGATCCTAACAGGGGCAGGTAATGGGATCTGCAGAGAGTCTGAGATATTCGGGTAGGAGGATGTGTATACAATTAGAGTAGGATATGAGTTTGAGAATGAGTTTCTTATGTACATCATAGAGACAGGGTGGAGAGTAAAGGGGATAGGGGAAGCTGCATCATAATGGTTTGAGGTAGGTGGTATAGTTATAGTCTGTGATTTTTTGACAATGATGGGGAGGCAGATGAGGGAGAGGGAGGGATAGGAAACTTAGAGGTTATTAGAAGTGGTTGAGGGGTGTATACTGTTAAGGTAGTGATGCTTTCAATAAGATACGTCTTGAACATAGTGGTTGTTTGAAGTGGTGTATTGTCTGGAGATGGATTGGGATCTCACCTGTCCCTGGCTGGAGCAAAGAGTTGATGGATAATTTAACTTTTTGGGAATTATGCTTAGAATGGGTCTGCTGAATTGTATAAAATTTTTTCATGTTTTAATTACCTATGTTTATCTTGGTTTTATAATTATAACTGTGAATAACTCTGTTGGTTTTATTTTTTAGCCATTCTCTCCAGGCTTTATCTCCATTTGTCATAAGCTGCTTACTTTCATTCATAAGCCATGGGGAATGATGAAATGTTATTCTTTTAGTGTAAAGAGGGCCACACTGTTTAGGATGTTCAAGAATGTTGAATTGAAGACATTGACAGCTTTGTCTAGGTGGAGAATTACAAGTTATGTCCAATTAAATGCTTTTAGTAAGGTAGTGAATTTCTGCGTGTCAGACCTAGAAAGGTTACAAGTTGTTTTTTTGCTGTGCTCTTTGTGTATTTGGTGAATTTCTCTAAGGGCATAGGCTGGGAGATGGACATCAAGGGTCTTGGGGGTGTGCCTGCTTTGATAAACTTAGGTTCATAGGTTGGTAATAGGCCATCGGCCTTAGGGCCTATACAAGCCTAGCCAAACAATTTCCTGGATATTTCTTCCCACAATATTAACTTTCCTGGACCTCTGTCTAGCATGGTGACTGACGTGATCCCCGGGGTGAATTTCCTATCTCCCATCCAATCTTCAAGGTTCCTTTTGAAGAGGGCCAGGGAGGCGCTCTGCTTGACATGTATGGGAAGTCTATTCCAGAGTATGGGGAGTCTCTGGGTCAGGAACCTATCACTCCAGCATGTTTTGTTCATTGTGATGACAAGGTTTAGATCCCTGGAGCATGTGGCTCTGAGGGATTGGGATGTATTTTAGTGGAGTATGTCCAACAGCTCAGGGTTTGACATGGCCTTGTATGTTAAGCAGAGATCACCTCTGGGTAGACGATATGCTACAGAGTATAGCTGGAGTTTATTTAGATGGTCAGCATAGGGCATCTGCTTTAGGCCTGTGATTCTTTTAGTGAGGTATTTCTGTGGCCTTTCCAGCTGTTGCCAATGTCTTGTGAGGTACATAATGGGGTGTTGTACTCTATAATGGGTCTAATGAGGGACGAGTACAGTGGGACAATGACCTCCTTTTTTCTGGATGAAAAGCCCTTCTTGATGAGGTGCACCACATAGAAGGATTTCCTGACTGCTGTGGTGATGTGATTATCGAAAGTGAGACCACTGTCCACCTGTGTCCCTAAGTCTCTCATCACACTTTCGGTGTTTATTGTACTGTCACCTATGTCACCAGGGGTTGGGAGGTTGGTTTAATGATAAGGTGTTTACCTTATAGACACAAGGTGCAGGCTTTGATTCTTACATGGGGTAATTCGCTAGACTTAAACTGGCCCACAAGGGCAGATAGCCTAGTACTAAAATTTATGTGGTAATTCACGGGTACATGTTTTTCCCAAAGGGGATAACTGTACATTTATTGGCATTAAGCTTGAGCCCATGGCTCTGGCACCAAACATCTGTTTCTGTAAGGCCCTTTTGTAGAATATCCACATCATTTGGGGATTCAATAATGGTTCCCAGTTTGCAGTCATCTGTGAACTTTGTTAGCCAGAGTCCCTTAGTGTTGGCCTATACTTCAGAGAAGTAGATGCCAAACAAGAGCGGTCCCCAGGACTGAACCCTGAGGTACTCCACTTGTCACTTGTCTGAAGCTGGATTTGGAGTTGCCTACTTTTACAGTCTGGGTTCTGTCAGTAAGCCAGTTGGCAACCTATCTAGTGACGTAGGGATTTATGCCCAGCTTACTAAGTTTATCTATGATTCCAGAGTGGGTGATGGTGTTGAAGGCCTTGGCAAGGTCCAGATAGGCTGTGTGGACTGCCTTACCCTCATCCACACCTTTGGAGACTGATTCAAAGAAGTCAGTCAGGTTCAGAAGACAAGATTGGCCCTTCACAAACCCAAACTGAGTGGGGACCAGTGTTTGAAGGCTGCCAATGTCTTTGTTTATAAGTTCCATGATAATGCGTTCCATGCCCTTGCAGATCAGGCTCAACAGATTGATGGACTGGAAGTTCCTGGGATCCAAGGTGGATCCCCCCTTGTGGACTGTGATAACTGTAGCTGCACTAAGCCTGAGGTAAGGCTATGATTAAACATGACACTTAGGTGAGGTGCCAGTTAATTTTATAGTTCATGTAGTACATAGCCTGGGATGTCATAAGGTCCCATGGATGCTGTATTCTTAGCTTTGGAGAGTGCGGTTTCTACCTGTGTGGCTGTGATTACCGGAATTTGGAAATCTTTTGGTATTGAGATGGTACCTTTAGGGGGTGAGAGGGCAATATCCTTGGGATCAGTATATTTAATGCCATTCTGTTGTAGCTCAGAGCAGATCTGAGCATTGCCATTTAGATTCTTGACATAACTATAGAATGCCTTGTGGTTGTCTTTGGAATCTTTAACAATTTTATTTTTGTAACTAGCTTTGGAGGATTTTATGAGGGATCTCAGCTTCTTACTGAGGCTGGTAAGGGAGTTTTTTTCATCCTGGGATTTTCCTCTTTTCTGCAACAGTTTCTTCCTTCTGTTGTATAGTTTGTTTATGGCAGGGGACCACCAGATTGGCTTCCTTTTTTGGAGGAGAGCATCTTGGTTCTATTTGGGATGGCACAGTTCATGCATGAGTGGATGTGCTCATACAGTGACTTAGTGTAGGATTCAGCAGTCAAAATTTCAGCTGCCGTCTACATGGGTGCCATGAAGTTTGTCACTTCTGACTTAAGTCGCATGAAGTTGGCTTTGGAGAAGTTTTTTACAGAGGTTTCTTTACTGGGGGGTGGGGTGGGATGTGGATATCAAGGGTGATTTGCTTATGGTCAGACCTGACCACTGGTGTGGATCATCTATCTCTCATGTTGGTAACGACCAGGTGTTGGATATTGGAGCCCCTGGTGGGATAATGGATTAGTTGATCCAGGGCATTGGAATTTATGAATTCCAAGAACCATTGGGAAAAGGTGTTGGTACCTGAGTAGTTTTCCCAGTTAATGGCAGGGTAGTTGAAATCACCCAGTATTAGGGTGTTTGGTTGTATCTTAATATTTTCCAGTATGTTTAGAAAGGTGTAGTGAGAATCTTGTGGCATGGTGGGGGATCTGTAGTAAGCTACAATTTGGTTTGCAGTCTTACCTAGTGTTAGTTGCACGTGGAGAATTTCAGATGCATTGTGTTGGGCAAAAAGCCTGAAGGTGTGAATATTCTTGGTGAATATGGACACTCCTCCTTCTTGATTTGGTGGCCAAAAAGTGTGTTAAGAGTTGTAGCCTGGTTTTGCAGGTGTGCTCCCTAGAGTCTTGAACCAGGTCTCAGTTACTGCACAGATATCGATGTTCTCCATTTTTAGGAGTGCCTCGAGAGAGTGCATTTTGAGATTTAGACTTCTAGCATTACCTTCAGATTTTGCATGCTTGTATCTGTTATGGTGGTGGTTTTGTCCTTTAAACCTTGCCTAAAAAAGACACTATAGGCATGGCAAGAGCTTTAGCCAGTAACCTGAATCCCAGGGGTGAGAGGTGCAGACCATCTCTGACAAAGCATCATGATTTGTCAATCATGTCATCCCAGGCAGACAAATACTGGATCCCCTTTGAATGATACCAGAAACATAGCCAACTGTTGAAGTCAATCATTTTGTCCTTATACTGTGGTATCATTCTGGGCGAGGGCAGGATGCTACTCAGGTCTAGGGTCATACCTGCCTGGCCCACATGATCTGAGAGCTCTTCCATGTCTCTTTTCATGTAGTCCAGGGACGCACGTCTCAAGTCATTCATTCCAACATGGGAAATGACAGAGTCATATTTGTACTTGTTGTGGAGTGACTTGAGTGCATGCATTATATGGTAGATCCTGGCACCCAAAAGGCAGCTGACTATAGAGTCACCTATGACTAAAGTGTTGGGTAAGTTGTCTTGCCTTAGGGGCTGTTGTTGCATGGTGCACTGGTATTGTGAGCTATGGGTCACTTTGGTTGTGACTGGTGTTTGTTTGCGTTTCAGCTTCGGAGGTCCTTGTTGCTTGGGCAGGTTAATGTTAAGGGCCTCCGCATATGTGGGTTTAGTATTGCTATGTGTGGTTGTTGATGGTGTGGGTTTTGAAGGGCTATGTGTTGCTTGAGGTGTAGTGCAGGTGTTAACCTTCTCCTTTTGACTGTCTAGCACAATCTTGGCTGGAGAGAGCTTTGCTTCCAGTTTGGCTATGTAAGTGCATCTGTCACAGGTTGTAGTGTTGGGTGGTAGGAGGAGAGGGTTGTCTGTGTACATGAGGCAGTTGCTGCATTGCCCCAGTATGCCCAGATTCACCAGGTGGACAGGAGAAATCACCGGAAGCTAACCCTTGGACATGCCTGTTTAGGTGCTTTTTTTGTGTGAAGTACAAGAGCTGATGTCCTTCAAGAATGCAACTGCAGTCATAACATATGGGTTGTCCTGCTTCAGGCAGCCAGTCCCTCGTTGGCCGATCTAAAGTCTGGTCCGGTCCCATTGATAGATTTTTCTCCTCTCTCCAGGGCGGCTGCATGGAGTATCAGCCGACGCCAAATTTTTCACCAGTCTTGCCGCTGCACCCGTGCGAAGCACTTCGCAAGTGCCGGGCCGGTCGCGGTCAGCTCTCTTCGCTTCGAACCGTCATCATCAAAGCTATACTCTCGGCTTGGGACCTTTTCTTTGCGGCCAGCCATGTCAGAAATTACTGAAAAAAAAATATAATTGTGTGTGTTAAAAAACAAAACCTCATAAGGATTTTTTCTTACTGCCTCCCTCCTCTTGGGCCCAACCCCAGACCACGACCGCCTGTGCCTGTGTCGCTCGCTGTGCTCGAGTCAATAAGCTGTGACATGGAGTTCGACCGGCTCTTCTTCGCAGAAGATTTTTTCATATACAATTTCAACATACCACGGAACAACCGGACAACACAGACTCCTAAAAGGGACAAAGACCACCGACACCCTTCCAGCCCGCCTTCCACCGACACCACGACAACAGTTCAATCCCCCCCGCCGCCCGGTCCGGTCTCTCCTCGAAGTCGGGAACCGACCGCTTTGCGAACCGATCCCTCTGCTTACGAGGCCACTCCGATAACCGTTATTTATTTTCCCGCCGATACCGAAACCGAAATCCCCGCTGCTAAACCTGCTGGATAAGGTCACTCCTGCACATGGTTGCCTAGGGGCCTCCCTGCATGCTCTATCAAGGCCTACACATGTCCATGTCTATCACCAAGTACACATCTACTAAGAAACCTCCTCCTCAGCTTCTCCTGGAAACACAAACCTGTCTATGGCAGCAGATTTTAATTTCCTGAGAGGATCCCAGCAGGCAGCATCAAAGAGGAGCCTCAGCCTGACAAAGACAAAAGGCCCAGGCCCCCCCCCCACTCCTCTCCTTGAAAAAGGCTCCAGGGTTGAACCCCTCCTCCCTCCTCCCTTCCCATGAAGACTGAGGACTCCTTGTTCAGATCCGATGGCCAGGATTCCTTTCTCTCCTCCTGTTCTGGATTCTTTCTCTACATTCTCCATTCCCCCTCAGAGAATATCAAGAGCGGCAAAGCTTTGGGAAGTTCTGATCCAGAAAAGCGCCTTCGAAGGCCCTGCCCCAGCACAGACCATTCCCCAAAGCTCAACCTTTGAGGTTTTGATGATTTTTGACCTGACTCTATACCTCCCCCTACTGAGGTCTGGCTCCTGCCCCTACCAAGTCCCACAGATACTATAGGGTTCCATCTCCTGCCCCTACCTTTGCTGGCCACAGATTTTTATAGGGAACAAAGGGGCCCCCAAAGGGCTCTTTAAGGCCCTCACTTGCAATTTAGCTTGCCTTCTAACAGGGCCTAAAGGGGGAGAGAGGGAGATG
Source organism: Protopterus annectens (assembly GCF_019279795.1). NCBI lineage: Eukaryota > Metazoa > Chordata > Ceratodontiformes > Protopteridae > Protopterus > Protopterus annectens. The sequence continues at coordinate 298,236,975 of NC_056735.1, forward strand.
GGGAAAAATCCTTGCACCTCCACTAGCTCTATGAGCTCTCCTTGTCTCTTCACATCAGAAGTTTTATCAGATGACTACTCTTCTGAGATGATTTACAGAAATTGTCTCCTTCACATGCCCTTAGATCAAGGAGCAATTTTGATGGAGACTGTGGCATAATGCTCAACAGGTTAACAATCACTTTCTACGCTGTTGATAGGATGCATTGTATGGGCATCAAAGGAGGAGCAATCACTTCTACAGTGTGGATATGATGCATTGGTTGCTCCAACTAGGCAAAGCTATGACAAAGGCTGGCCATTCAGACATGCATGGCTGAAAAAACAACCCTTGGAGATCGTTAAGGCAATCAGATTTGAAAACCATTGAGTTCAACAAGTAAAGCCACTAATGCTACATGCAAACTTCACGAGGTGCCAAACGAGTTCAGATACAAAGAAGATTTCCTTTCCCAAAACAGCCTCTACCCAAGGGGCAACCACACTGGTCTTCTAGGGAACTGGAACCTTTCCTACCAACAGAGGATACAATGCAAGCCTCTAACCACTCCTGCCAAGAAGAGGGAATCTCCTGCCTTCCCTCTAGGGACTTACGGAGGGCAAACAAAACAAAACCAAAGAAGACAGACAGGGTTTCTCCTTGGCTAGGGTTGACAACAATTTCTTTAAATTTTTTCCACTAACCAAGGAGCAGACAGAGGCTCCAAATGGCGGAAAGAAATCTCTGTTTTCAAAACCCACCACAAAACAAGAGGAACAGGCAAACCAAATTTTCCACAAAACAAGATAAAATTACAGGGGTTCCAAATTAGAACTTTGCCAAGAAGAGCAACAACAAAAGTGAAGCAAACCTTCCAGGCCATAGAAAAAGTGAGACTATTAAAGGTAAATTTCAAAATGCACAGATAAAGACCACCTTCAAAAAAACCACAACAAGAACTTTCTCTTTACTTTAAAGTTCAAATCTCCTTGTTCCAAGAAACTCAAGTCAATGGCTGGGCAAGGATACCTTGTGATTTTTAAACACTTAGGAGGCAGTACCAAATGCAGGCATACTGACTCTAGCTGCAGACTTCCCATGCTGGGCAAGGCAGGCCCAGAGATTTCTCAGACCTCATGATTGCAGCCTGCATGTCCCATTCTCCAGACAGCTGCAGACCCGTGCCTCATACGAGCAGAGGCCAGAGCATTATCAACATTCAAGTCTACATTTGGCTCAGGAATTTGTGCCATACAACTTCACTTGAAATGAACTTTGAAAGTAATCCTGAAAAAGGCCCACACTTGTCACAGGCTCCTGCAGACCTTTGGAAACCAGACCTCATACAAAAGACAAGATCCCAGCAAACCCACAAAATGGAAGTTTGTCATACACAACCTCTCAAACCTGGAAACACAGTCAAGACAAGTGTTTGAGACTTCAGCCATCCCCTACTTAGACCTCTTAGCAGCCAAAACTGCAACACAGCCTCCTCAAAATGAAGGTTACATGAGGAAGACAAGCAAAAAGAAATTAGCAGCAAGACCACTCACAAGCAAAGCTCAAAGAGATGACTGCTTCAAGTTTCCTACAGGCCCTGGTCTCACCTAGAAGCAACATCCTCAAAATGTCCAACTAGCACATGTCAATTTCTCAATGGTACTTAAAAGCTTATGGCAAACATACAGCAAGAACCTGATCAAAACAAAGGTCTTATTCCATAGATTTCAAAGGAATGTCCCCAAGAGCCTCTGGGGGCTGTGCATGCCATGCATGTGTTCAAACCCTCAGATAACAGCAATCATGACCACAGATGCCTCAAACCAAGAACAATGGGCGAGACAATGCCAGGATGGGCTCATGACAATGGTCTCCATTTGGAAACACACACTATTATCAATCCCAAAAAGAATGATTAGCATAAACACATGCCATCTAGGCCTTTGGGCAACAACCACTTTGCAGCCACCTTGTAAAAATGACTAACAACACCACAGTGATGTGGCATATAAACTCAATGGCAGACCTATTCTACCCCAGACAGTCTAATGGGGCAATCTTTAGGAAAAACGGCAGGAGCCTTAAACATACAATTAAATCCTCCCTCCTCTCAGGCTCAGACCTCAGTTCTCATCAACATAAGTTAGATATCCACCCAAATTTTGCCGAGGCTACTCAATCATACCTTCCTAATGGCTCACCCTCATACATGGGCAGCATAGAATATAGCAGCCATCCTGCGTATCACATAGACTCATCGCAGACAAGCCCAGGGGACATTTAAAGTGACCACCAAGGTATGCAACTCCAAGCCACCCACTGATAGATGCCCTCTCTAAAAACATCAAGACTTTGATAATTTTATGCATTCCCACCTCTGACTCAATTGAAAACCCACTCCCACCATCCGATCCCATAGGCCAAGCCATGGGAACCTAATAGCTCCAAACTGCCAACTTAACACGCCCTAGAACCTACCTTGATAAATCATACTAACAAACAAAACGTTACCATCCACCCACAATGTCTCAACTTCTGACTCAAGAAGCCTTCAGATACCAACATCCTAAAATCCAGATTTAAGAAAATGCAAGAGATTCATCCCATAAATAACCTTTACTTTACATGAAGTCTCATTTTTCTGCATTTACCATTCGCCCGCATACATTCCACCAGATGCTGCATACTGGACTCTCATTCTCTCACATGCATTTCTGCTCTTCAATCTCATAACATCACATTCATTTTGAGCATGAAAGGCATCCCAAATACTTTGCAGAGGCAATTTCACCTGGAATTTCATTCTCTTCCATAAAATTTCATGCATTCAGCTTATCTCAGCACCTCAATTTGGAAGACAGCCCACTCTGTTGACCTCAGCAGCTTTGTTAAGGCAAATTTTTTAGGATCAATTTCTATAAAGCCTCCAAGACTTTCACCCAGTACCAGCTTCCTTCCTTCCCTTTGTCCAGCAAAAGGGTCAAGTACCTCCCTTGAGCCCTTTCATGCCAATGATCATATTACTCTTTCCCCCTAAACTTGAGACCAAAGCCAATTTCTAGGTTTCCTTTTCCGAATTACAGGCCTTAATGGCAATTCCACCCTGGATGGACTTTTCACAGAGACAGGGTCTCTACAAACCTTTTGAAGCTTTCTGCCAAAAAGTACACAGAAGGACAGCCTTAAACAGAGCAATTAATCTGACCAAGTTCTTCCTAACCAGAGAACAAAGGGAAAGACTGTTGCATGCATGGCAGGATACACAGATCCACATGGAAAAAGACCTGTATGCAGAGTGTGCCAGCCAAGGAAGTCTGACCACTCCACCATGCTTCCAGCCACATAAGGCCCTTTAAGAGCAACACTCACTTCAAACAGGATTGGAGATTGCCAGATCCAGAGTTATTCCTCAAATGGAGCACCAGGTGCTCCCCCATGGACCACACACTCCTACAAGAGCTACAGCCACCCCACAGCAGACTAAGAGCTACCCATCACTTAGGACATTCTAGAAGCTGCTTGAAGCTTTCCCGCATATTTTTTCCAATATGTAATGACTCCAGTTCATTCCATATCCAGGAGCAGGCTTTTTTCCTCCAGTCAAATGTAGATAAATAGCGATACCCCCATCTCTTTCTTAGAGCCATGCACCTCCCTGCTAAGCTTTTTTATTCAACTCTCCCTGTATGACTGCTCTTGCATTCTTCTTGTTATGGTATATTTTTGTACCTACCTATAAATGTAGATGTCCTGATTTATTGTCAACAATTTGTGGGTTTTCCTCCTCCATCCCCTATGCCTTTGCCGCCAAGAAACACCTGTGAAGGATAGCTGGCTTATACTTGAGAAGGTGTATCTGTTTATTTGCCGGAGGAGATCTGGAAACCTATGGACGTTGGACCTGGCGATTAAATCTGACCCTGGAGGACACTCCGCAGGCAAACTGTACTTTTCCCTTACCTTTGCAAGGTACTTTGCAATTATAGACTGTTTAGTGCCTATGATTAATTTCTCCTTATTAACAAGGAGAGTTGAGTGCTTGTATCAGTTTAAGGCTTCCTAGTGCTTTCCAGCAGGTTCTAGAGCAAGTGCTTGTCACAGGGGTTCCGATTTTAATGCTACTACTGAGAAACCAGCTAGTTCTAAGTGAAAATTTGAAGAGAAGATTTTCTGGCACCTGGAATAGTTTAACCATAGCCCAGCTGTGCTGCACAATGCGAAAAATGCACAAACACACACGTTTTTAAGCCAGAAAGTTGAAACAGATAGAAATCAGCCCAAAATGGCTAATAAAATTACAATTTCAGAACTGGAAACCACTCCTCTAGTGTTAGATAGACAGTGCAATGCTCACCACTCCCACTGGTAAGCAGTAGGACTTTCCTCTACCACAGCAAGGTCTGGATAGCTCTGAACACAGAAAATAAAGTCCTGAAACCAGCAAAGCCCGGGATCTGGACTATACTAGGTAGAAAAGACGAGAAACGAGCAAACAAGATATTCATATGCTACAGAAGTTGATTATGACTAGCTTTAGAGACCTTGCATTGGATTTGGAGTTGGGGAGTACTGTGAGACCAGGGTTGGGGTTGATATCATCACACAAGGTGATGTTAAACATGTAGTATTTGTTGTTGTAAACATATTTTGGTTTGATTATTTGGATTTTTATTTTTTGGTGTGGTAGCATGTGTGGAGTCTGCATGCCCTCCCTGTGGTCACGTGGGTTTCCTCCGGGTGCTCCAGTTTCCTCCCACATCCCAAAGACATGCTGTAGGTGGATTGGACACTCTAAATTGGCCATAGGCATGAGTGTGTGCATGTGTGTGCCTTCTGTGGAAGGTTGGGCGCCGGGCTGGCAACTCGACACTGTAAAACTCCACTGCCAATCATGAGCGGACAGGTGATCTGCTGTGGCAACCCCTAACTGGGAAAAGCCAAAAGAAGAAGATAGTGAATGGGAGATATGTTATATAAGGTAGGAAAGAGTTCAAGAAAGCTTTTGGTAGATTTGTGATTGGCAATATAGGTGGATATATGCACTTTTATGATTAGTGATTGTGGGGCTGTTATGAACGCAGATAGGAAGAAGGTTGTGAAAAGTCGGGAGGTTGTGAGCATGGTATGTATATGAGTAGGTAAGGTATTGCATAAAGACTGATTAGTAGGGAGTAAAGAGAAGAGGGAAGAGGTTGGCTGGTTGATGTAGTAGAATATAATAAGTTAGAGTGGGAAAGACAGGATTGGATAAGGGAGTAGTGGGAGGAGAAAGTGGAAGTGTAGGTGCAAAGGATGTAGGGGTGGACTAGGGTAGGGGAACAGGGTGAGCCAGAGCATAACGAGGGTGAATGGAGTGATGTGCACTGACAACTGGATGTCCGTCAGTGCAGCAAATAAAAAACATATTTTTGATAGGAAAGCATGAAAAACTAAGTAAGTATATCTTGAGGTTATCAGTACTTTAGAAACTAGAGAAAGAGTTTAAGATTTTATAAGTAAAGAATGTGCCCATTTTCTGCTGAGTGTCATATCCTTATCAAGACAGAGGAGGTGTGTGTGTGTGTGTGTGTGTGTGTGTGTGTGTGTGTGTGTGTGTGTGTGTGTGTGTGTGTGTGTGTGTGTGTGTGTGGTTGTTAGACCTTCCAGCTACTGAGTGTCAAAATACTCTTAAAGTGAATACAGATATTTTATGGCATAAAATTACCTACATATGCCTGAAGCCCTGAGCAGAATGGGAAATATTTGGCCACAGAGGTAAATCTCTTGAGATGGGACATTGCACTTAGTGCTGAGGATGGCCGAGGTTTTACTTGTTTCTGGTTGCAGCAAAAACAGAATAAAGTTCCATGGCAGACACTTATTTAGCCAGTTCAGTAGCTAGAAGGGAGCTAGACGTGTTTGGAAATGGGTAGTTTAAAAATTTTACGACCAGTGTGTTAAAGATCATGTGCAAATTCTCATTGTATCAGCTGGACTTTCTGATTATAAAATAAATAGATATTACCTCAGTTACTTCAGAGGAAATATGCTTTATTAAGCACTGTAAACTTCTATTTGTGTTTACTGCAGGCTAAGTAGCTGTCCATTTACTTCCAGAGTTCATCATGTGACTTAGAATTCCTATGATGTAATTGTAAGAATGCACAGTTTGGCGGTCTTTAGTGGGTAGTTGTTTTCTGTAGTCAGTAGCAGATTTCAACAGATATGTTTAGCATAGTCAGTCAGGCAACAAAGAAGGAAATAAATGCAGTTATATTCAAGTAAAAGCTAATTAGAACAGAATAGTATTCCTTGTGAAGGGTGTAACACTTTTTTTTATTGTCCCATGGTAGATAACTATTAGTGTTACATCTGTTACTATACTGTATGCTAATCATTATGCACTTTACAAAGAATCTTATTCTGTTTTGATTTGCTTTTACTTGAATATAACTGCATTTATCTGTTGATTTGTTACCTGACTGCTTCACTGCGCTGCATTTGTACATTGAATTCTGCTATAGACTGCAAGAACCATCTACCCACTACAGACTGTCAAATTGTATATACAAACAATTATTTCATTAGAATTCTGTCACATGATATGATATCAGAAAGTAAACGAACAGCTGCTCAGCCTACAGTAAATATAAACACACATTTACTAAGTGTAGTTTCACTGAAGCAGCCAAAGTAGAATCTACTTTATAATCAGAAAGACCACTTTACATGATAAAAACATAATTACAACAAAAAGAAATGGTAAAAAAAAATCTCTGCATGTGATCTGAAAACAAAGGTACAGTCTGCATGTCTCTGGTGTAGTTTTTGTGGATATAATCCCACAGCACTTGTTCAGCAGGGCAGTCAATTAGTACGTAAGCTGTTTACATAAACATTTTCACTACAGTACAGGTACTAAAAGATGTCCTTCTATATCGCTGTTGCAGTGTTCTTTACCTTAGGGATCTATTGCCAAGGATAGCCCAATGTCTGGCCAGTATACCAAAGCCTTTAGATCTTGTATGTGCCATACATCACATGTATTATTACCATACAGGACATAGGATGCACCTACCGCAAAATTCCTTGACACCAGTCCGAACGCCATCATCACTCATCAGTCTGAACTCCCTATGTTGTGCTTAATACCTAGCTGTCAGAAAAGTGCCCCACTAGAATCTTTTATCTTTTTAATTTTGGGGGTGTTTTCCTTTGATTACCTGGAATTCATGTCATCCAAGAAGGGAAAATTTCAGTGTGGAGGCAGATTCTCCTTAGGTTTTGTCACAGACAGTGTATTTTTGTGTTTGGGTGCTTCCTACGACTATACCTACTGTTATAAATGTAAGGCGTTTGTGTCTAAGAGTCTTTTAAGCCAGTTGTCTTCCCTGGCCATCTATCTTGAGAACCAGAGGCTTAAACAGTTAGCCCAGATTAGCATGACAGAATTGATTAATCCTGAGGTACTTCCATTAATCAAGAAGAAGACCAAGAAGTCTTGTCCATATTCTTTGGCTGTCCAGCCTCTACCAGGCATCTCTCTAAAAGTGGGTGATAGCGTTGTAAGACATCCAGTGTTGACTTTTCTGCCACAACCCCATCAGAGACCAACATGGATCCTTCCTTTCGAATGTCCTCTGAGGCTTTGCAATTATTTACTCCGAATGTTAAAGGGTAGCCGCGATAGGACCCTAGAAGTATTCTGCTTACTCTAGTCAGTTAAGAGGTTCCAAGTACTCTGCTGTCAGGGTCCAGAACCTCTGGTGGTGTGAGGGCTATCACCTCTACCAAGAAAAAAAACAGAGCTATAAATGTCCTTCTCTATATCATAAGGACCCTCAACAGGAATGGCAGGAGTTTACTCAGGGTCTGTTTAATGCTTTTATGGCCCTGAAACCCTTCCCAATAGGTTTCTCTTCTTACCCCCTCTTGAACTTCAACTCCTTCCAAAAGGCCTAGAGAACTAGTCTTACTCTTCTCCTTTGGCTTATGGCTGTGAGGAAAAAGAGTTCTTTAGCCCTGTGTCTCCTTCAGAGGAGTTGTCTTTTGGTGATGCAGTAGCCAGAATGATGGAACATTTTAAGTGAGATTCTTACCAGGTGCCTGATATTCAGAAGAGGTGTTATGAGTTGTTTAAGGTTTGTTAGACACCTTTATAGCTGCCTCTGAGACTCCTAGTTCTCATCCTTCTGCTCCACAGAAACCTGACAGGGTCTTTAGGTTCATGAGGATTGTCAATTCCTATTTGTATTCTTCTGCTGACACTGCTGTGGTGTCAGTCTCCTCTGACAAGCATTCTAAGCTTTTGCTCTCTTCCAAGTTTCAAAGGTTTATGCTGCTTTTACTTTGGCCTTTAGTGCCATCAGTTATCAGATCTACATGATAAGATATGCTCTGGCCTTGATTGCCAGTGCTTATCAGGTTATTTTTGATCTCTATGATTCTGAGGGAAAGTCTTCTTCTTTATCTGTTTTGGGTTCTACCCCTCAGGTGGCTTGCCACTCCTTCAAGCACAGCTGTTATGCTGCAGATACCTCTTCCAGAGCTTCTGCCTTTGGTTCTGTCAAGAGGCGTTACTCTTGGCTTTGTCTGCAGTCAATACCTGAAGACATTAAGGCCAAGTTGTTGGATGCTCCTTTGGATAATAAGAATCTCTTTGGGACTGCTGCTGCTGAAATGATTCAGTCGCTTCAAGAAAAAGATAAAACTTTGCAGGACCTTAAGCATATTTTTGTGTCCCCTATCTCTAAGTTCCAGAGGAACTATCCTACTAGGACTGCTTTTGTTCACAGGCAGCCTTACCAGGCTACTAAAGGCAGGGTAGTAGGAGAACTCTCCCTGCAAAATCATAGGTTCAGAGGTTCATAGGTTAGTACTAGGCTAACTGCCTTTGTGTGCCATTTTAAGCCTAACCAATTATCCCATCTGAAAATCAAACCCCTGCACCTTTTGTCTGTAAGGTAAAGACCTTAACCATTATGCCAAGTCTTCTCAGGCTCATTTGGCTCAGAAGCCTTCTTTTTCTGACAAGCCTGCTTCCCTTTGACATTTTGCCCCTTAGTCCTCTGCCATATTCCCTTGTTCCTTTGGCTGTCCCTCTGTCTTCCAAATTGGCAACTCTTCACCTCAGATTCTTGTTCTCTCTATTATCTCTCAGAGTTACTTGATGGGGTGGATGTCTCTTCCTTCTTTTCAGGGGTTCCTCAACCTCTTCTAAAGCAGCTTCCTCTTTTCTCAGAGGTTCTTGGGTCACTGGTGAACTAGGGAACTATTAACCCTGTCCCTCCTTCCCAAGTGGGAAAGGGATTTTACTCCAGAATGTTTCTGGTTCCTTGAATGAAGGGCACTTGGAAACCTATTCTGGATCTCTTGTTGCTCAACACCTTTCTCAAGGTTTCTTCTTTTCTAATGCTTTCTCTTCAAACCCTGTATCCTCTATTGCTGCTCCAGGGTTTTCTGATGTCCTTGGATCTCAAGGAAGCTTACCTTCATATTCCTATTTACCCGTTTTTCAGAAGTTTTTATGTTTCTCTATTTCTTCCTCTCATTTCCAGTTCTCTGCTTATGCTCATCAGCCTCTCTACTGTCTCAGGGGTATTTACAAAATGCCTAGCTCCATGATTGCCTTTGCAAACTCCAAGGCATTCAGACTTTTCCTTATTTGTATGACCTGCTGATTCAGGCACATTATCCCAGTTGCTTGTTACAAGATCTGGAGTTCACCATATTTCTCCTTCAGAGTCCTGGAGTTTACTATCAATTTCGCAAAGTCTGTCCTGACTCCCTGTTAGTATCATGTGTATCTGGGCTGCAGGATTCAGACAGTGCCAATGTTGGCCTCTCTTTTCCCTCCAAAGGTTTTGTCCTTAACAGCTATCTTTCAGTCTGTTCTTCCTCTGCCTGCCATTCCAGCCAGAGAGTTTCTGCAGGAAATAGAATTCATGGTCTCTTCTATTCCAATGATTCCTCTTGCCAGATTGCATATATGAAAGTTCAGTGTTACTTCAAGTCAGTTTGGCTTCAGCATTGTCACCCTTCAGATTTCAGAGTACATCCCTTTCCTTGTCACAAGTGGGAATTTGAGTGGTGGATTCGGCAACTTACCCTCAACCCATGCCTGCTCTTTTAGCCTCTAGCTCCTTCTCAAGAACTGTTCACCAATGCCTCAGACATGGGGTGGGGGGGCTTCCTGTGATCATCTGAAAGTTCAAGTTCTCTGGTCCCCCCATCAGAATTCAGACTATATCAACATCAAAGAGATGAGAGCTCTGATTCTGGACCTTCAGGCTTTTCACCTCATGTTTTCTCCAGGCCCCCTGAAAGTTTACACAAACAATAACACAGTGATATGGTATGTCAACAAGTGGGGGTCCACAGAGTCTTACCTTCTTTTGCAGGCTGTCTCTTCAGGCCTGTAATCTGGCTATGAGATATTGGCTAACTTTTCAGGCAGTGTATATTCTTTCAGAGCACAATCTACTGGCAGATTCCTTGAGCAGGTCCAAAACACAGGCTCACAAGTGGATGATTCACAGAGACATGTTTCCGAACATAGTCCATCAGTTGGGTATTCCTCAGGTAGATCTTTTTGCTTCCCCTCTGAACAGACAGCTCCCTCTGTTCTGTTCCACAGTGCCATGCCATCTAGAGTGGAAGATGGATGCCCTTGCTTTTTAGTTGGAAAGGGATGTTTCTCTATGCCATCCCTCACCTTCCTGTACTTCCAAGAATTGTGCAGAAGATTCAACTGGACTCCCCAGAAAATCTTGCAAGTGACTCCCTTTTGGCCAAGACAGCACTGGTTCCCCCTCCTAAACAGTCTGGCCAGGGGCAATCACAAGTTACCTCATCAGTTGGACCTCCTCGTACAGGACATGGGGCACTCATCCAATCTCACGTGTCCATTCTTTAGCTGACACTGTGCATGATAGGGGCATCTTTTATTCTGAGTACATGCTCACAGATTTACAGGATGCAAGAAAACCTCAACCAGAAAGTCTCCTCCTTGTGACCTTAATTTTGTTTTGGAAAAATTGACCAAGGCTTCTTTTGAGCCTGCAGCTTCAACTTCTTTACAATACTGTACTTGAAAGACTGTCTTATTGCTTGCTCTTCTGCTTGGAGGGTTTCTAAGCTTCAGGCCCTTATGGCCATCCTCCTTATTTTTGGTTTTGCACAGAGACATGGTCAGTCTTTGTACTTTTCCTTCTTCTATGCCCAAGGTTGTTAATGAGATGTCCTTGAATCAGGCAGTACAACTCTCTTCCTTTTATCCCTTCTCTTCAGTCTGCTAGTGAGAGGATACTGCACATCTTGGATTTGGACAGACAGCTCCGGTATTATTAGGATAAAACTATGGCCATTTGTATGTCTGACTAGCTTTTGTTTCTTTTCATCCCAAGGCATTGGGTTTGGCTGTTTCTAAGCAAACCATCTTCTCCCGGATATCTAAGGCCATTTCCTTTTGTTATTCCTCTCATGGCAAATGTCTGTCTACTTCCATTAGAATTCATTCTGCTAGGGCTGTTGGCTTATCTGGTGCTTTCTTCAAGGTTTGGACACCAATTCCATCCTTGGAACTGCTACTTGGTCTTCAGTGCATAATTTTAAGTTGGATATTGTTTCTAGAGACAGAGCAGGTTTTGCCAGGGCCATCCTGCATGAGTTTGTTGAGAGCTCCTCCCAGCCTTCCACCTTCCATTCCTGTTCTTCAGCTTTGTACTCTCCCTACAGTTAAGAATACTGCCACTGTGATACAGAAGGACATAGTACAATTCTGTAAAATATTACCATAACAATAGCTGTATTTCTCTTCACTGTTGCAGTCCTCTCTCCCTTCCTTCACCCCCCTTTTCTCTTAGGCTTTGATACAGTTACCCTCCTGGCCAAGAGTCCCCCTATTCCATCTGTACTTTCTCCTTCTGGGTGTGTATAGCCTCCTTTGTTCTATGGAGACCGTTCTCTTCTGAGGCAATTCAGTTCTGGGTAAACTGCAGGTGTATGTCACATTTATGCTGCATGTCCTGTATCAGGAGCATCCCAGTGACATACTGTGCATACAAGATCTAAAGGCTTTTGTATAATGGCTGGACATCGGGCTATCCTTGGCAGGAGATACCTAACGTAAATAATACTGCAACAGTGAAGAGAAATACTTCTATCATCATGGTAATATTTTACACAACTGTACTTTCCCTATATACTGCCAGAAATGTTATCATTTTTTCATTACTGACCCACAAAGCATCAAAAACGGACAGGATGAGCATTATTTGATATTCACTATGCATGAACAGTAGGCAAAGTGTCGGTTCAAGTCATAGTGACAAGTGCAAGGTGGTACTTTAATTCCTAGCAAAACACATTGATGACAATCAGGAATGCAGACATGACCTGAACAATAGACTGTTACGTGGCACACAACGTTGCTGCTGCCCTGCACTAAGTGTTAACCCCCTGCTTAAACCTGCCTCTTTATATATTTTTTCCTGCAACATATAATAATTCTTTAACCTGTAAGTGCATGTAAGATGTATACAAGTAGAATAACCAAATAACTTCCTGTCAGCCATGCATAAGCTCCATGGCTCAAAAAGCAGGTGTGGAACTGGCAGCTGAATGTCCTATTCGACATCTTGACTAACAATAATGAACTGATCAAGTACTTGTTCTCCTCTACGGTTAATTCAGTGTTCTTTTGTAATGTTGCATGTTAAGTGTGTTTCGGTTTCTGACTTCATAAACGTTACTTGACCTGCTCTGTACACCTGTGGCTCCACTCAGTAGTACTGCAAACAGGAAGGTGTGTGGCAAACTAAAGCGCTCATGTCGTGTCTTGTCATTGCTAGCTGTTCATCTAATTCTAATTGCTTTATAATCCGATATGTGTCACTGGCAGGACTGCATTTAGATTTGAGTCGTATATGCATTTTAAAATTGTGTGTATCCATTACAATCTTGTACTTCATGTGTTTGTTTACATCTTGCATTCCTATTGCTTAAAAACAATAACAAAGCTATTCTTGCATTATTCTTTTTACATTTTAATGAGCTGTCTCTTCTTTCTATAGGCTTGCCTACTATTAAAACATTTGAAGCACTCCCTTCCAATAATCTCCTTTATTGCTTTGCCACACAGAAATCTTTGTCATACATGCACACAAACACACTTTGTGGTAGTGCATAGGAGACGGTGTATCCCACCCTTATATACACTTCCTTTGTTGTTATAAGAGGTCAGCAGTGTACGTCTTGATTGCACCGTCTACAAGTTCATAGTTTGGTACTAGGCAATTTGCCCAGTCGACCATTTGGAGCATGACCATTTCAGTTCCCATTACTAGCTGTCACTGTCTGTAAAGGCCTGGGAAGATGGCCCAAGAGTGATTTTACAAATCTCCATCTGCTCACCGAGGCTGATTTTAAAGAGTGGGAGGGAGCTACCTTCTTTGGCATGTAGTAGGAGCTTATTCCAGAGGCATGAGATCCCCTGGGAGAAATACCTGATCTACTATCAGGTGCTGTTAATATTAAAGTGTAGATCATGGTCCTTAGAATAGGTATTGGTGGTGGTATATATTTCACAGAAATGTCAAGAGTAGAACGGCACTGCGCTATTTACAGCCTTATAGGTCAAGCGGGTGACCATTTAAGAGTCTGTAAGAGATGGAGTTAAGTCATAGGGCTGTTAGATACTTAAGGAGGTCATGCCACAGATGTTCTTGATTATGAGACATTGTTTTCTATTCCAAGAGTAAGAATATGATATTGGATACATGCCAAAGTGTGCATTATAATGTTTATGCACTTGCTTAGGGAGAAGTAGGGGAACAATAACTTCTTTTTTACATGGAGGATGTGCCTTTAGGAATTAAGCAACAAGGAAATATCTGGTAACATTATATAATACAAGATGGTGTCTTATATTGAGTTATGCAATATTTTCTGGGGATCAAAGGAGGAAGAACATCGCAATGTGTCAACAAAGCAGACTTCAGATGTGTACCTGAAAATCTTCAACATGTCACTTGCTGCTTCACATTTCCTTCTCCTTTGATTTGTCTCTTGCAACTTACTATATGTTAAAGCAGTAGTAAATAGCGCCGTGTTGAAGTCATCCTTAAAAGCAGTGATGACTGGATTCTCTTTCACTTCTGTACTGCTGCTACTCATTCATCTGCTAGTGATGCCTTAATAGCTGATTGGCTGTGGCCATACTTATGTAGGCATATGTGCACCTTGCAGTAGGACTGCAAAAAAAAAAAAATCAAATCAAATAAAAAAATGGGCAACCCTACCAAAACTACAAAAATAATGTGTTTTTTTTGCATGGCAATATCAGACCAATAGCAGTAACAGATCTATGTCATGTTAACCATGACGAGTTTCATACTGATGAGTATGTTTCAGTGGATGATGCATAGGAAGCTAGAAACATAGAAGAGCAGACTGCTAATTTATGTATTTGCTTTTGTTACTGGGATAGTCTGACTAGAATGACAAACCACCCTTTTTCAGTGGAGTTCTGTGGATAAAAGGTCCATACATGTACAATTTTCATGAAAGAAAATGTTCCAGATGCGAGCAAAATGTAATCTAAAGAATACACATGGAAAGAGTAAAACAAATTCTAGAGATATCTACATATCAGTACAATATTAAGTATAGGGAACAGCACAGTGTTGTAGTTTAGTTTGTTAGGAGGAACATTAGATTAATATTGAATAAACGTGAGTAGTGAGGAATGAAAGGGTTAAAGGTGTAGGCTGTGGTCAGAGGGTATAATGTGTTAGTGAGGAAAGATGGAGTAAGAAAACGGGGGAGGGCTAAATAAAGTATGATGTTGAAAGTACTGTTGCAGTGTGCAGAGAGAAATCAGTGCAATAGCAGATGAAATATACTTTGATCAGCAGAATATGCATAATACTTAAGTTGGTTACAAAGGTACATATAAGTGAACATCTTTTGCATTTTGTTTAGACAGAGGGACCGAGCTAGTAAAGATGTGCAGCAGGTAAGGGTGATAAAGGATAATGAGGGAAACGTACTCACAAGTGAGGAGACTGTGTTGAGCAGATGGAAAGAGTATTTTGAGGGGTTGATGAATGAAGAGAATGAGAGGGAGAGAAGGTTGGATGATGTGTGGATAGTGAATCATGACGTGCAGTGGATTAGCAAGGAGGAAGTAAGGATAGCTATGAAGAGGATGAAGAACGGAAAGGCTGTTGGTCCAGATGACATACCTGTGGAAGCATGGAGGTGTTTAGGTGAAATGGCAGTGGAGTTTTTAACTAGATTGTTTAATGAAATCTTGGAAAGGGAGAGGATGCCTGAGGAATGGAGAAAAAAAAGTGTTTTAAGAATAAGGGTAATGTGTAGAGCTGTAGTAACTACAGAGGGATTAAACTGATCAGTCACAACATGAAGTTGTGGGAAAGAGTAGTGGAAGCTAGTTTAAGAAGGGAGGTGATGATTAGTGATCAGCAGTATAGTTTCATGCCAGGAAAGAGCACTACAGATGTGATGTTTGCTCTGAGAGTGTTGATGGAGAAGTACAGAGAAGGTCAGAAGGAGTTGCATTGTGTGTTTGTGGATTTAGAGAAAGCATATGACAGGGTGCCTAGAGAGGAGTTGTGGTATTGTATGAGGAAGTCGGGAGTGTCAGAGAAGTATGTAAGAGTGGTACAGGATATGTACGAGGGTAGTGTGACAGCGGTGAGGTCTGTGGTGGGAGTGACGGATGCGTTTAAGGTGGAGGTGGGATTACATCAAGGATCAGCTCTGAGCCCTTTCTTATTTGCAATGGTGATGGACAAGTTGACAGACGAGGTCAGACAGGAGCCCCCATGGACTATGATGTTTGTAGATGACATTGTGATCTGTAGTGAGAGTAGGGAACAGGTGGAGGAGACCCTGGAGAAGTGGAAATTTGTTCTAGAGAGAAGAGGAATGAAGGTCAGCAGGGCTAAGACAGAATATATGTGTGTGAATGACAGGGAGGATAGAGGAATGGTGAGGATGCAGGGAGTAGAAGTGGGGAAGGTGGATGAGTTTAAGTACTTGGGATCAACAGTTCAGAGTAATGGTAAGTGTGGAAGAGAGGTGAAAACGAGAGTACAGGCAGAATGGAGTGGGTGGAGAAGAGTGTCAGGAGTGATTTGTGACAGAGGAGTACTAGTAAGAGTGAAAGGGAAGGTCTACAAGAGGGTAGTGAGACCAGCTATGTTATATGGGTTGGAGGCAGTGGCATTGACAAAAAGGCAGGAGTTGGAGCTTGACGTGGCAGAGTTGAAGATGTTAAGATTTGCACTGGATGTGACGAGGATGGACAGGATTAGGAATAAGTATATTAGAGGGTCAGCCCAGGTTGGAAGGTTTGGAGACAAAGCCAGAGAGCCAAGATTACATTGGTTTGGACATGTGCTGAGGAGAGATGCAGAGTATATTGGGGGAAAAAGATGCTAAGGATGAAGCTGCGAGGTAACAGGAAAAGAGGGGAGGCCTAAGATAAGGTTTATGGATGTGGTGAGAGAGGACATGCAGGTGGTTGGTGTGACAGAGCAAGATGCAGAGGACAGGAAGAAATGGAAACAGTTGATCTGCTGTGGTGACCCCAATGGGAGCAGCCGCAAGAAGAAGTGGGAGCATATTCTTTTGTACTCTCAGTTATGGATCCATATGTACATACATGCATACATATATTTAAATCACATGCATTAATGCCCTTCTAGCTTGCCAATACGCCAAAACACTTGTTCCCGGTATAAGTGCCCAGGCTGTTCTTAAAAATATCTAAATAGTATTTGCTTTAATGTAATTTGGTAGTCTGTTCCATGCATAAGCTGCTCTGTTAGAGAACCAATTAGTACACTTCACATTCCTAGATAATTTTCTACATAGGTAGTCTGACAATTCTCTAGTACTTTTTGATAACCCCAAAGATTCTCAGAGATAGTTGTCTCTAAATGCCCTGTATACCTGAATAAGCTCTCCTCTTAGATATCTGTAAGAGACACTGTACAAGTTCAGATATTTTAGTCTTTCATACTAACTTAAATTTTCACATCAATGGATGCCCTTGGTATATTTCTGCTGTACTCTTTCCACTTTACTCATGCTTGTTTTCTTATAGGGTTTCCATATTGTTATTCCATACTCAAGTCTGGATCTAATGTAACTAACAAACAATGACTTCATCATTTTTGATTTCCTAGACTTTATAAATATTTTTATGCAACCTATAGTTCTATAAGTCTCATTAACCAATTGGCTGATATGATTAGAAAAACTCATAGCTGGATCTACCCATATACCTAGGTCCTTAAATGAGTCTAGGGTTTAAATCACTGTGTGCTGTATTAAATATTCGCCTTTCAATTTATGTCTCCCAAATCTTATATGCTTACTTTTTGATGTATTCATTAGCATATTATTCTCCTGTGCCCAAATGGTCAATTTAGTCAAGTTATTTTGTAGACATGCCTTATATGTAACACATGTAATCAGTTTACCCAATTTCAGGTCATCTGCATGTAGACTGTAGAACACCTCAGATGAAAATGTTAGGTCTGAAAGATACAATCTAAACAAGTAAGGGCCTATGACAGAGCCATGTGGGACACCCTGACTGTAACCAAGGATTTCAGCTGTCCAGTTCCTGTATGATACTTGCCATGTCCTATTTGTAAGCCATGCAGCTATTCATCTTATCAAGAGTACAACAATGTCTAGTTGTACTAATTTACTGACCAGTGTTTTATGTATGATCCTGTCAAATGCTAAAGTTAAATCTATATAAATTACAACATAGCACAATTTTTTATTCATAGCTGTTATTATATTGTTATAGAGCATCATGTTACAGGTGGTAATAGATCTGTTTTCAACATATGCATGCTGATATATGGTTTCAAGTCCAAACCTATTTAATTCTGACCATAACTTATCCAACATTACCTTCTCCATTATTTTTCCACAATATAAAAGTAGACTTAAGGGTCTGTATGACTCTGGGTTTGTCCTACTCCCCTTTCCCTTAAAGACAGGTTTAATAAGCTAACTTGATGTCCATCACTATGTATCCATAGCTACCACATTAAATATACACAGAGCTACCAAATTACTGTAGTGCATATATGGGCTGCAGACATTGTACAGGTAAATGCACCATAGTACTGGATCTTTACACTGCATTCTGAGAATGAATGTGTTAATATTACATTAGATGAACACATCGTAAGATATCCTGGGTCATGGCTCATCCCTGTCAGTTTCCAAAACAGTGGGCAGAATGTCTTGGTACATAAGTATGTTGTGAAAAAGTGTGTTTGTATGTCTGGTCTTTATCCGCAGTCACAAAGCGTATCAGTTTAGTGTAGAGGTATAAGGGTATGAATCGCTAACAAGCTTCATAGTACAGCACTACATTGGATACCTGGTCTAGTTGTGCCTATTTTGCAGTTCTCAGGAAATCACTTAATCATACAGTGCTCTGGGTTGTCCTTGAAAAAAGGCAAGCATGCACAGTGGATTTACCTAGTTAGCAAATAAATAAATACATCTCTTTTTCAGAGTATATCTTCTGAGACTTAAAAGATTTATTTTTATATCCGCCTTCTGTTGTAAGTGCCATATGACCTTTTGCAATGTCTTCACTGATCAATCTAAAGTTTGTATTTATCAGAAAGTTAACATTTGCACTTGTATCGTATTTGAGTATAACTTCATTACACACTTTTTCACTTGTTAATTAACTTAAAATCTTAACATGAGTCATTATATACACAAAGCTAGATAGTTGCTGCAGGAGGGTATACAAGTGTTCATGGATGATATTTTCATGTATATAGGTCATAGTATCTACAGTGCTTAAATCAGTTGAAATATATCCCAGTACATGTAATTCTCTCTTTGAGCTTAGCCATAACTCCCTATCTCCTAAAATGACAAGTTGCACATAACAAATCCTGAGAGATTTTGTGAGCTGTCCTCTTTATAGTAATCTAAAAATAAACAAGCGTACATTGTGAGAGAGAGATTAGGTCTGATGTTAGTTTACCAGAGAAGAAATGATGGGGTTCCGTCTGTAAATGACTGTATGCTCTGGCTTCTCTGAACAGTGAATTTAGCCAGATCCAATTGTGCATGAGGGCTAAATCTTTAAATAAGTTACATCTCTGGCCTGCAATTTAATTCATTTGGCAGTCTTTGGAGGTGGGAGTGACTGTTTAAAAAATGGTAAGGGAGAAGAAATCTTTCAGACATATGGGAGAATATGATTAAAATATAAAATGTAACTAGACTGCAACACTTCGCAAGTAAAGAGGGATCATCTGAGGGATATGTTTAACAGAAATACAGCTAGACTTCAATTTTTCAGTTTGGATTATCACATGTTTGTCACTTTCTTCGTACTGAACTCGTTTAGTTTTGGTGTTATTAAACCAATGTCAGTATAATACATGGATGTTTGCTTACAGGTTCTGTGCTTATTAGGCTGTGCTGGAGATGTTTCCTGAAACCAACCACAACGTTTTGTGTGTGTCAGTTTTTTTATACACTGTGTCTGTTAATTTATTACAGTTTATAATTTATCATTAAATTTTCAGAAACAATTGACAAAATGTTTTCTGTTTAGACATTCATGCAATGCAATATTTGACTGACTTTATTTTACAGGGTAATCCAGTAAACTGTGCTAATTTGTCTAAAGGCTTATTTTTTAATTATTTTGTTGAAAGCATTTGTTCAGCAGTACTGAAAACAAACATTTCATGTACATTGTGACATGTGCACATCTGAATCTGTTAGAAACAATTTATTGCTCTTAATTTTCTGACATTATGATAGATAAATGCACGAACAATAAACTTGACAATAATGAACTATCAAGAAAAATATGAAATATAATATTGTTTTTGGTTGCATTTAGTGTATCAGGCCTTCATTCATGTTTAGTATTTTTCTTCTAAGATCACAATTCATTTTGCATTTGCTGTGTAATTGCATTATTATAAAGCTGCATTTTTCTTTTCAGGTTTTCACGAATCATAAATGAGACTTTACTTAAACTCGAATTTATACATTAATTTGTACAATGCATCAAGAATATATTTTTTTCTCTGATAATTATTCAACTTTCTTGACTTCAGTGCTAGAAGCTGGGATAATATATTGTATTAATTAATTGTTGGTGACCTGTCTTCTTAACCAGAAAACTTGTGTTTGAGCAATTCTTCAATATTTCATTGCAAGAAACTTCTAAATTGTCTATCTTAGCAAATAGCACCATTGCACTACCATCTTTTAGAAAAAAAATTACCTTTCATCATTATATAACTACAAGACTTCATATGGTTTCAGTGAAATGGGTGTTGCCAAATTATAATCAGTGACAT
This sequence comes from Protopterus annectens, assembly GCF_019279795.1. Classification (NCBI taxonomy): domain Eukaryota; kingdom Metazoa; phylum Chordata; order Ceratodontiformes; family Protopteridae; genus Protopterus; species Protopterus annectens. Next base: position 298,257,332 of record NC_056735.1, read on the forward strand.
TATTTTTTATGGTCTGATTGTTTTATGGATTCTGAATTTGCCTTATTCTAAATTATCAAGTAAGCTTAAATCCCCCAGTGGAACATTACATCCATGACTGAATGACTGTATTCTATTATAATGATTTTGCTGGTTACTAGGTGGGGTGGCAGTTGAAAAATTTGGTGAATGCGCTACGAGACGATCCCAGTGGTGTTATCTTAACTTTGAAAAAGCGACCTCAGAGCATGCTTACCTCTGCACCTGCATTGCTGAAAAATATGAGATGGAAGCCCCTTGCTCTGCAGGTAACAAAAGCTTCATCATAAGTCTTGTATCATAATATCAGTCTTGGGTGATCTCAATTTGTTTCTATATGAAAGTACAGCTCAGTTTCAAAGAACATATCCATTTGTTTCTAGAAAAGTACTTATTTTTTGGCCATTAACTTTTGCTTATTTGCTTTCCTAGAATGTCCTCATTAACATTCATGGACAAGAAATGGCACATTCTGATATAAATGTCCTTAGTGTTTTTTTTAGTTTTTTTTACTTTCCTGTAAATTTCATTCATTCAATCTTACTTATATTACACTATGTAATTTTATTTAAGATTTGTAGCTTATTAAATCCCCTGCTGTTTGCCTAGTAGATTGTTTTCTTTTTCTGTACTGGCAGGTAATTTTGAGGTTTATACTTCAGTGCTGCCAAAGTTTTTAATGCTTTTTGCAGAAAAGATTAGCAGAATACAACTGTCTTACATATTGCCTAATCAGAATAAAGCTATTTCTGTTCAAAATAAGTAGCACATGAGTTTCTTTTATGAGATAAAATCTAAAACAGTGTTTTTGGTGCATCATTTGAAATAAGTAGTGATGCAAATGTAATAATTGGAAAGCTACTTCCAATGGTTTATTTTGTAATTTAACATGCATATATTATAAATCATAAGTTTTATTCCTGTACAAATGCACAACTTGTATTTAGAGTTATAAAAAATCATATACCAGTTCATTTAAATTTATTTGTAAAAGAATATATGTTAAGTTTAATGATGACTATGCAGCCATGTACATCACTGACTGTGAGCAACTTTTAAGGAAAGATTGTGTGCTGTTTAGTTACAGAAGTGGGCAAGCATTCAAAGGAAATTAGAAAAGTGTTAGATAAGTATGGCATTCTATTAAGAGAAAACTAATTTCAGAAATGTGAAAATTGCTACAAGCAAGTAATGAAAATTAGCATGTAGACAATATTCATAGGTGATGACCAAAGCCCCTGAAAGATGGCACAGAGACAGAGGGAGAGAGAAAGCAGAGTACCGCAGTAGTAATCAGTGGCAGTGTGGTATATAGGCCAACCCACTAAAGACTTCATTAAGGAACATCAGGTCCAGTCCACGGCAATACCAACTAAGAACCAAATTGTCAGAAAAATACATTGGCTGAAATAATTTAACAGAAGAGTCCAATAAACTATCATGCACAGAGAACACTTCTCCACACCATTAATCCTAGTCTCACCTTACTGTAGTCCAAACCTTAACCTTACCTTAATCCTAAATCCATCCCAAACACAGACGCTAATTCTAACCTAATGTCTATGTTTTCTGCATATTCTACAAAAAGTGCATTCAGCTTATTGGTATACCATCACATTTTGATCAAAGAAGATATAACCAGATATACTTGATGAATGGTTATTAATAACATTGTCTTCAATCTCAAATGTCCTACTTCCAGGTGATGAAGTCTGTAAATCATAATAGATATGTAAGTCATGATTGGATTGCAGCTGTCAAGATCATGTGGCAGTGTATTGTGAGCATGTAACCCAAAGCATTTACTTTACTAGAATTTTATTAAAGATATCTGACTTTTTATAACACATTATTTTAAAGCTGGGCCATTTGTATGTATACTATTTACAAGATATAATAATTAAGGCATGTAATGTGAAGATAGTCTTCAAAGATGCATAGCAGTCCAGACTAAGAGAGAGTTTGTTTAGCTCAGTTGCAGAACACTGCTAATTTTTGTTTCCCATTTCCCCAAGAGTCAAAGAAATAGCAGAATGTAACAAACTGATTAATTTAAAGGAAAACTCCACCTTGTCCTACAATTTAACTCAACTCTTAGGTTGCTTTTCTTCCTACAGAATGGTTCAGGTATTGTGTAGATACCCAAAACTGCTTGTACCTGATAAAACTTTTATTTCCTTGCTGTGGAATCAAAGGTAGGGAACGGCCACCCCTTTTTTTTTTTTTTAATCTAACTTCTCACATAATTTGCAGAGGATTTGTGTACACCTGCATGCTATACCACAGACAAATTTGTACTTGGGTGCTGCTAACAATCCTATACAGGTAGTTAGTCCTGCTCATATCTGAAGCTCAGAAATTTCTGTAAAAAAGACAATGTGAAATTGTTTTCTATTATCTTTATTGCAGAGAGGAAGAGAACTTACACTGATTCACAGCTGCTTCCAATATAGCCATGCCTTTCATAGCAAAACAGAGCAATTAAATCGGTCAGTGGTTCAAAGGCAGTTGTCACCTCTTTTGACAAATTTACATAAGCAGCATGACAGTGTTGAAATGTTAAGCTTTAAACTTTGCAAGTTTGTTGTTTATACCACTATACACTTTAAGATGAGCTTAAATGTAATATCAAAGATGTCTGCGATGTTTAGAGAAAAGTCAGAAAATATTTTTCTTGTAATTCCTGTAAAGTAGCAACACATTTAGCAAAGTGTAGAGGGTGGGGGGGGGGGGTTGACAATTCATTTTGAACTACAGAAAATTACTGTGAACAAAGGCCTGCAATGATCTATTTCTTTAGTTGCAGCTGTATAACTCCTTCGTATACTGTATAACAAACTCTGAAATGCATGTAAATGAGGGCCATTCAAGAAATAAAATAAACCATCCTGTGATACTAATCGCATTATATGTCAATGGCATGTGACTATACCAATACTTCCTTATGCCTTGCATGACTTGTATAAAGCAGTCTTGAAATAGATTATGGGAAAGAAAAAGGGTGGAAGCAAAACAAGATCACGTTGATATGTCAAGCCCCACTGGCAGATACTCTACAAAAAAAAAAAAAACATATTAAAATTCTATAAGAAGTCGTCAGAATAATGTTAATGTGTTAAAATAGCTCAAAAAACAAAGATAAAGTGAACAAATAGTTTTTTTAGTTCTGAGGTGATGTTTTCCTTTACTTCTGTTTAACCTCTGATTCACTCAAAGCATCATTGCTTTAGAAAGTCATTTCATCATTTTGCTCTTCCGTATGTCAGATGATCAACTGACCATATCTTACCATATATATATATATATATATATATATATATATATATATATATATATATATATAAAATCTTATATTGGGGCACTTGTCATTTAGAGGCCAATACTTGCATGATCCGAATTTATTTTTGTTAGTACATTTTTTTTGTAAGTACACAAAATATGTAAACTCTTTAAGTATGTCCAATATTTAAACTTCAGTTTAATTTACTTGTATTCATATTTAAAATTCAGTACTGTGAAAATGTGCATTCAGATTTTACCTATGTTATTTGAATTCACTATTCTGTTTGGCTGTGAAAGTGAAATACGGTAGTTAAATCTGGGGGGCGACAAAAAAGTAAGACAAGTCAACCATAATTAGTTGTCTAAATCTATAAAAACTATGTTTTATACTAATTGGCAATGCACCTACACCACTGAAGCACCTGGCTTTCTAACCATGACTGCACTACTTTACTTCTTTCTATTACAAAGGATTTAGCAGGGGAAAGTACATGACTGGAACTCCATGGCTCTTAAGTGTCACCTTGCACTGCTAAGACTGACGGGAACATTTCTCGTATTTCACTGTTTCTTGAGCCCTACGCCCCAATCAGTATTGCCTGGCTAATCATAAAGACTCTGCCAGTTCTATATCTAGTTTCTTTATGTCCTAATTTGAAATCAGTTCAGAATTATGGGCCTATGTGTAGAGGTATCTGTTGCATTTTCCTGCTGTGATTTGAATGCATGGGGGGAGAACATGTACTGAAATTTATAACCATTGTGGAGGAAAACATAGCAGCAGCATTACTACTGCAAGCTAAAGGAGTCCTATTTCATTGCCTTTTAAATGAGAAACAGTGATTCACATTGTGTGTCCAGAGAACCAGCTAAGGATTCATTTGCATTGAACAACAAAGTTATTTTCAGGGTTATATTTCACATAGGCATACACGCAAACATTGCACAAAATGACATGCGACAACCTCACTTGCTATGCACTGGTTCAAATACAGAAATTTTGCATTACTTTTATAGTAGCATTTCAGTATATTAAGTCACTTAACCATGGCTGTTTTCCCAATACCTCTCACTGGGCTTGTTAGGCACACCTAAACATTATTAAGATTGTATCTCACACTACAGACTAACTGCTGATAGTACGGGCAGGTAAAGAAAAGAGGCAGACAATAAACCAGCTTTTAAAATGTGTTAAAATTCACTCTCCCAAACTTGTAAACAAAGCATGTGACAGATTGAAGTATGTAACAGCTTTTAAACTGTAAGTCTATGGGGGCATATTGTTTCTGCCATTTGTCTGTTTGACATTGCTAAGTGCTTTAATGGCTATCAAAGGTTTGAAATCTGGTAAACGTTGCACTTCTACCCTTTTTTTCTGTAACTGGTAATACTTGGGGGAGAAAAAGCTTCACACACCACAAAGAAATGTAATCGGGTCTCTGACTGTAATCCTGTGTTGTGTGATCTCAACATGTTTGCCAAGATTAGCTCTTGAGGGGAATTTCTCGCATGCATTTCACAATTGCTTATGATCATAGACACAGTCATAATCCTCTATCTGGGTTTGTTGAAATTTAGGAAATTTGTGGCCTTCATCATGACCTCAGTTCATATACTAAGAATTATAGTGTTGCACTGGATTTTATTATGTTTTAAGGATGTGATCGGTGCATTTTTATTCAGTTAAGTGACTCTCTACTTTCCCAAAGGCACAACCTGTTATCCATAGAGATAAATATGCTTTTGCCATTCCTCCCAACAGTTGTTCTAATGACATATGAAGATCCTCCATAGCAGCAGCCAGGAAAGAAATCTCCTCAAGCTGTAAAAAGGGGGGGGGGACTTTAAACCGACAAAACGATTTAAGGTGAGAAAGTGAAGTATTGTTTTACTTTACTTATTAATTTAAAGATTTGTTTTAATTTAAACTGCTTAATCAAGTTACTAAAGGTTATGTATTCAGTAGCACAATTAAGATAAAATATTAACACTCTGTGTGGTCATTGTGTGGTCAGCATTTGATACTCTGTAGGTACAATTTGAGAAAAAGCAGCTCACACTAGGAGGGCTACAGGCATGGGGCTGAATACAGCTTTAAAAAAGGAAATAAAAAAATTCTGTAAAAATACCACTGCACAATATGTAGTTGGACACACAAACTTGTACCCACACACACACAAACACTGTATGTAGGTATGTATGTATGATTGTCGAGCACTGGACATCTCAAAGGCGCTTTTGATTGAGAAAGGTAATGGGGTTTGGAAGGGGTGAGAGTGTTTGTGTGAGTATATGTATTTTAGGGTTAGGGTTGGAGTTAGGTAAGAGGACAGATGTAGTTTTGATAGTGTGAAGGTGCGAGTTTGTATCTCCAAGTTTGTCTGGTCTATTGGTAGTGTTATTGGTTGTTTTTTTAAGGCATAGTGTAGAACTGTTGTAGGGGCAAGTTTACTGTCACAGTTAGCCGCCCCTGCACTATCCTAGTTATGTATCCTAACCCTAACCCTGGCTCAACACTAGACCTAAACCTTATCTTAAAAAAAAATTCCTGTAACATTATTCAGACAAATCTGAGGGTAGTATCACTGGGTCCGGGGAGGGTGGTGAGTGTGAAGATCAAGAAATTAAATAGTTTTTTTTTTCTTGATCTTTTGCGGGTTTGGTGTTTAAGGCATTTGATGCTGTGTGTTTGAACTTCTTAATGATGATGTTTTACTTTTGACATTGAGTAATGTATATATGTGCAGATATATGTTTTGTGTATTTGTGTGGAGCCATTGCAAAAAGAGTAAAATAAAGTAATGCACTGAAACTACTGGTGTCTGTGCATTTTACATGTACATACACATACATACGCACATATATCAGTGTGTGTGTGTGTGTGTGTGTGTGTGTGTGTATATATATATATATATATATATATATATATATATATATGGATTCACATTGAATTTCAGTATCATATATATATATATATATATATATATATATATATATATATATATATGGATTCATCTTGAAATACTGAAACATCGAATTTCAGTATCTCGAGACTATGAAACCGAATCCACAAAACACCGAAACTACAAAACCCTGAGCTCAAAACCACGAAATTCAAACAGCGAACAAACCGCATACACTACACCATACATACACAACACCCACATCACAACATAAACAAACAAAAACTACACACATACACAACTCATACACACATAAGCAGGGGGGGAAGCACCCCTGCACCCCCACACCCCCCCACTTATATATACTAACTCCGAGATCGCACAAACAAGAAACAAAAGCAAAGTCACACATGCACATTCTATAGTCCCTCACACACACATCAAACATATCAGCACACTCAAACACACTCTAACCCCAACTCAAATCCCTTACAAAACACTCACCTGACAAAACACTTAGATCCACACGCAGCACCACGCACCATAAACACACAATCCCGGACATCACGTAGCATAAAGCCATAACCTCAAATTCGCCATTATGAGCTTTTGCTATTTTAAACATTCAAGTTTATAGTCTCGAGATACTGAAAGTCGACATTTTAGTATTTCCAGATTATAAACGGCTCCCATATATATATATATATATATATACATGCACACACATATATATATTTTTTTTGTTATATATGTGTGTGTGTGTGTGTGTGTGTGTGTGTGTGTGTGTGTGTATATTTAACATACACTGACACCAATGGTTTCAGTGCATTAGTTTTTTTTTACTCTTTTTGCAATGGCTCCCTATTGAAATTGAAAAGAGCAAAATTGCAAATAGGCACAGTTGTGAAAATTATTTTTTTAAGTGTTTATTTTGTTGGGGTGGGGCCTTGCTTTCTGCACCATAGTCACATCTCTGCATCGCTATATATGCTTATATATGCTATAGTCAAGGTTGCTTCATCCCGCAGTAAGGGCAAGTTTTTTAGCTTAAAAAGTAGCAACTTTCTCAGTTATGAACATTTACAATTTTGACCTTTAAAATATCTCCTTTTCTACCTTTTAATGCAGTACAATATTAATAAACAAGTAATAACAGTTCCATATGATCTGTGCTTGTGGCAATGCAGCTTGAAACAGTGTTTAATTTTGGATTTGGAAATATTAATGCAGTGCATATCTCAGAAATGAAATCTGTAGCCTTGCAGTTACTGTGTCAGTTCAATTTTTATTATTAATCCAGTGTTGAAAGGCCATCACTTACACCATTACATTTATTTTGTTGAAGTTTAATGCTGAGTTCTGTAAAATTCTCATTGCTTCTTATGAAGGCTAGAAATGAGACAGTGTGAATTCTGACTGATATGCTGCAATTCAAAATGAGGGCTTCAGTTTGGACCCTTCATGAGTAATTATTTGGGGGCCTTGATATCTTATGTTAAGCCACAGGGCAAAATCACATTAAAACATCCGATTCATGCTTGTAACCACAAACTGGACCAGCTGCAGTGGTTGAACACTTTTATTCACAATACAAAGGTACAAAAAATAAAAAAATGTTGCCAATAAAAACTTCAAAATTATACTTCATGTGTTAAGCGCTTTCTTCCCATAAAATATGGGACTTCATCAGAACAAACTAAACTACAAACCCAGCCACTTAAATACATATTCCCTCCATCCTTAATTACATTCCATTATCCATAATTTAATTAATGTTTTAAAGGGATATATACTCTCATACACACTTCAGAAAATTAAAAACACAATGTTGAATTAAAACAGTGAAATATGAATATGTTAATGAGTGGAGCATAAAAAAAGAAAAATGCTGGATTTATTCCTGGATTTATGTGAGTTAAAATGGCAGTTGCAGTTGGACGCTACATATTATCCAGGTATTAATGAAAATATAAGCATTTCCAGTGTGTTAAAAAAAAGGAATATAATGCGGTAAAAGAAAGTCTAAGCAATTCATTAAGATATGTAGATGTTATAGTATTGTTCTGCTCCATTCATTAACATATTCATGTTTCATTGTTTTAAAAAAATAAATAAAAGTGCTTAACACATGAAGTATAATTCTTGAAGTTTTTATTGGCAACGTTTTTATTTTTTGTACCTTTGTATTGTGAATAAAATGGTTCAACCACTGCAGCTGGTCAAGTTTGTGGTTACAAGTTTGAACATTTTGATATCATCCGATTCATGCTCTTGTGCTCATTTACCATCAGTCATTTAGAATTCATTGCATTCCTAGCTTCTGATTTGTGGAGCCAAGTAATTTTTCAAGGTATTCCTGGCAAGTCCCTTCAGAAGAATATTTCTTAATTCCTCTTTTGAATGAATTTGTGAAAGAATTCGCGGAAGTGGCTTTTCAATGTTTACAGCTTCCCCTGTTTAGATGTCGAGCTTTAGGTATTCGATTACCTAAAGCTTCAACTTTATAATATAGACCCAATAAAACACAGCCTATATACATACTTTGCTTGTACTTTATGTATATTGCTTTTGCAGTGTGTGTAACTAGAGGTATGGCTGTTGGGTGTTTGGGTTAAAAGAACAAGGTACAATAGAATGCTGCTGGCAGGGACTGTCATACCCACATAACATCACACAATGGCTGTCACCTACCCAGGTTGTGTGCTATGCAATTAAATGCAACTGAAGACCCATGCTACATTTACATTTTGATCATATTGTATTTTATTCCAGAAATATTAACACAAGAAAAAGATGCATTTGTTTTCTTAATCATTAATATATGCTATTCTCTCTAGTTTGTAAATAAAATCGTTTAGTATAGCACTGTAGGAGCTGAGAGCAATAGTCAAGGACTTTTCAACATTAGTGGGAAGGCAAAGGTTAGTGTAAATGAATTGCTGCTAGGAGCATTACAGTATGGGGAAGGGGAGATGTTTAATCTATTTTAACAGCAGCAATTGGGAAGTGAGAAAGGGGGAGTTTTGGTCTGTGTAAGTGGTTAATGGAGCAGAATACCCCTTTCATTTGTGCATCGTTTGACTTTTTAATGTTCATGTTCTGCAATTGCTGTCACTAGTCCCTTGAAGAAGGACAATGCCAGGGTAGCGTGTTTATAAGCAGGTTGCACACATGGGTGGTTTTGCTCTGTTTACATTTTTGCAGATATTAAATCTTCCTGTGTGTCATCCTTTGCTTGACATTTTTTGAATTCTTCTGTTTTCTGTACGTCCTGACATCTGTCAGTGGATCCTAGATAAAGGAAGGGGTCAAGAGAGTCTATGTATGTATACTGAAATGAGCATCTACTAAATGCATGTGGCTGTGAAGATGCTAAGGTAGATTTTTGACATATGAGCAAGTGAAGGATTGAGGAGATCAAGCTAAGCTGTTTCATTGCCCTAACAGTTCAAGGACTTTTGCTCTACTGTTTCCTGTCAATCTGTGAATTACACCAGGGTTGCCTTAAATTCCAGTTGTTCTTTCCATTCTTTTATCTCTTATTGTTTCTAAACAATTAAAGCATTTAGTATGTTTTGTCTGTTTGACATAAATCTGTCATGTTGTGCCAAACAAGCTATGCCAGAAATTTAAGGTCCAATTGAGAAATCATCTTGGCACTTAAAACAAAATAGAGTTCATGTGGTCTGCCACCCAGACTACATTGTTTGCTCATCCACTACTGCACCCTTGCTTTAACATTGTTTTACTTTGCTGCTAGATACAGATGAAATTGATATGCCCCACCTGCTTACCTGGATGCCACATACAGGAATGCTGTAATTGCTATAATAGCAAATAAAAATGTTCTAGGTTCATTGTATTTTTTTAACCTGTCCATTATTTTTTTTACATTTTTTACCATTTTACAAAATCAATGCCGCGGTGGTACAGTGGAGGAGTTGTTGCCCCACAGCAAGAGGTTCTCTTGTTCGATTCTCGACTGGATTGCCTTCTGTGTGGAGTCTGCATGTCCTCCCTGTGGTCGAATGACCTCCAAAAGACATGCGTGAATGAGCATGCCTTCACTGAAGGTTGGGCGTTGGGCTGGCAACTCGGCACCTTAAAAATCTACTGCCAATCATTAGTGGACCCGAGTTCCACTGTGGCGACCCCTAACCGGGAAAAGCCGAAAAGACAAACAACAACCATTTTACAAAATGACAGTAAGATATTTAGGTTCACAATAGGATGCTTATGTAACAAATATAAGTTATCTTCTCCTGTACATTTCTTGGTAGCAGAAAGGCAAGGTGTCCTTCATCTTCCTATATTTTTGTTCCGTCTCTATGAACCATTAATTTCTAAAATTATCAAAGACATCAGACTTGCCATATAAAATATTGCAGTTCATATTTTAATGAAAAAACTTTTGCAGATTATATTCTAGTATACTTTTAAAATCCATTCAAAGCTATTCCTCCATTATTGCATGTCATAGATGCTTGTTCTTTAACAGTGCAAATAACTAGATTTATCCTTTGCTGGCTGCAAATATTATAATTCTGAATGAACATAAATACTTTTGGGTAAAATGCAAACCTGATATCTGTACCATTATCCACTTGAATGTTGGTTGTACATTATTTATAATCAAAATGGACCTCCACCCTCTTAATAAACTCATACTTAATTTACTCAAGACTAGTACATTCCCCAGGCTTTAATATTTTTTTTGTAATAATTTGAGTTCATGTATCCCAAATGTGTGCTTTAAGTCATTCAGTAAAATAATCTTGAAGTTATCTGGAGCACTATCACCCCTCATATCAGTTGTAAATAATCCCTCAGATCCAAAAAGTAGAGGCTTTACATTTCCTATCTTAACAGCTTTTCTATGCATTGTCTCGGTTGGCAAAGCTGTTTAATAAACTCTGAATCAAATCAAAATAAAAACCCTTCATGTATTAAGATTGTCATTATTAAGTATCTTTGGACATCTGCACAAAACCATTTGTTCTTATTTAGAAAACACAGAATCTTCTCTAGCATGTTATGCTTTAAACTGTCAATGTTTATTAATTTCTTGAGTAAGCTTGGCTTGTTAAAGAACTTTTAGCAGCAACCACTTTGTAATAAGGCTAATGTTTTAATCAATAACGAGTCTTTGAATTTTTCACCAATTCTTGTGTTAAAAGACTTTTGCCTGCAATGCATTATTCAAAAGAATGTAGTATTATTAACCAAAAGTGAAGAATGACTAGATACTTAAAGTGCCACTTTGCAAATCTTTCAAGGGTTGCTGTTTCTAAATTGCCCTCTCTCTCTCTTTTTGGATTTGACACTTTACAAACAGCTTAACCAAAAAATTATCTGGTTTTCTTCACAAATTGATGGTAAGCTATTTTTATTACTCATATATGTATTATTGAAAATACAAGTTAAGATTTTTCCTGATTTGGAAGTAGCTTGAGTAAATGCATAGCAGAATGAGTCTTACTCTAAATTTACACATTAACAACTTAAGCTTCTGCACAATGCCTACCTTTGATATCATATTCCAGCAGCTTGGGTTAATAATTTACACCATATTGTACGATATGTGGAGACATTTCACTTGCTGATATCTTCCTTAGTTTTTGAGCATGCACGCAAAATTGTACTGTATGTGCTTCTGTGATAATGATACATTAAAAATCAAGTTAATTAAAGTTAAAAGTGATTGCACATGGCATAACTGTTTACTAGGTATCCACATTTCAACAAAAAATATTTAACCTATATAATCTATGCTTTTATCAAAAGTTTTGTAATATTGCATTGGGTTGAACCAAGGTGAACTCTCATATTTATTAGACAAGGTCTTTTATCATGAAAATATCCACAAAAGTTTTTATGAACCACAAATCTGTTTCTAGAGTTGCTAGCTCTCCAAGCAGCAGTCTACTCCAGAATGAGATAAAAACATCATTCCACAGTTATCAAACTGGTGAAAATACAAGTGGGTTTATTCATATTCTCTGTTTCTGCCATAAAAATATTGATTGTTCTTTGGGATATTCTCAAATAAATGTGAAAACATATTACATGGTATAACGCAGCTACCTGGCATCAAAATAAATGTATCATAATACTGGAGCCATGAAAAGGGGCAAATTAATATCTCAAGTGAAAGAATTCAGTGAAGAATATTTCAGAGTGTCTCTCTGTCACCAGTTCTATTTTGCACTGCTGCTAATTCAATAAGATGTGTGCTTAAGAGATTAGGTTCTGGACACAGTATGGCTTTTGTGTAAAAGTTGAAAGTACAGATTCCTCCTTCCTAGTCTGACTGCTTGTCAATGAAACACTTGCAGAGATTAGTAACTGACTGGTGCAAGAACTCCCCTCATTGACTACGAATAGAACAAGAGTGCTAGAAGGGAAATAAGCACTCCCTGTTTTTTTTACTTCTGGTAAAAGATCATTAGTTGGAACAGACGTGATAACTTTTTGAACTGCTTTTGGATTTGTTTCATATGTTGGTACTATATACACTGTGATTTTGGAAAACCTAGTTAAAACTGTACAGGAGGGCTCATCTATACCTGTGCCTTTTGTGTTTTTAATGCTTTACTCAATTATATTTGCTGTGCCACTTGTGTTTCCACATTTCATTTAGCATATTAGTTCAGATCATTATAAAAAGGATCTTGGTGTCAGAATATTAATTATTATTTTTAAGTAGGGAAGTAATACTGGAAGCTGTTAATTATACCATTTGTTATTATTATTATTATTATGATTATTATTCCATGGGCTGTGCGAGTTGTGGTGACCTACTGCAATAGTGTCATGTCTGCAAATCCCTCCTCTCTTCTATCCATTGTCCTAATTCTGGAAACCAGGTTGCTGACCATTGAGGTTCCCCAGCTTTCCTGCTATGTCTGTGAGTTTCAGTATGTCCATTGGAGGAGAGTGAGATGGAGATCTGTCAACTACTGCTCAAAGAGGTAGAGTAGTTTGGAGTGGAGACCCTACACATCTGCATGCTGGAATTCCTATTTGATACACCACTGCATGCTATAAGGCATAGTCTAAGAGCATCATATTCCTACTCCCTAGGGAATGATGCCTCCCAAACCTACCGATATACCTGACCCAGCTGCTATTCTAAGTTCCCATCTCTATTGGAGAATGCGCTGTCCTAACCCTACCCTCAGAGTGTTGAAGCAAAGCCTTGTTATTCCCCCTATCACCCCATGCCAGGTCCATAAGATGCCAAGGATGATAACTGAACTTGAGTCACCTTTATCATGCTTAGGGCCTGATGCCTCTATATCAGTGGAACTGGGATAACGGTTACCTTATTATTAGTTTACCTTTTCTTGTAGTATAGATACCTTTAAGTCATAACTTACTTATCTCTTGAGCCTATAGAATACCTGTTGAGATATCTTTCTTTGAATTCATAGGAGAAAGTTGCATCTGTGTTTAGGATATCTGAATGCATCAAACCAGCATTGTCAAGTTTGCAGAGTCTGTAAACATTATAAATTGAAAATATTAATATAGCTTTAAATTTGAAGTAGCTTCATTTGAATGTCAGTGTGTCTATGGCTTACTTTCTATGTTTCTGTTAGCCAACACTGAAATGTTGGCAAACCTTTGTTGTTATTAGCCTCGTTACTTTGAGCCCCAGAATAACGAGACTGAATGAGAGAAAATGCAGACTTGCATATACTAAGCCTGAGACTGTTGTGTTCCAGATTCTTCCCTTTCCCATGGTGATCTTGAAGTCGGTACACATATTTGGGGTGTGCAGAGTACTTGCCACTTACTGGTGGAGGGTGCAGGGAACTTGTTTTCCTGGAAAAAAAAAGCACTTTAAAGAACAGTTATGTTTAATATTCACTGTAATCATATTTCTTCCAATACTTTTGTACTTTTTTTAACCTTTTTTTTCTGTAATTCTCCGGCTTGCTGTTATGGTAGGGGAGCCAAAATGTTTCCAAAACCTACACAGTGGCTTTCTTATTATATATTCCAACTGTTAAAAATAAGGGTGTATAGGTTAGAAAGCATTTGTTAAATCCAAATTGTATATAGTAATAAAGTTACTTTAAAACAGTAGACGGATCTTAAAATTGATAGTGAAATCCCGATAGACTTCATTCCAGTTGTTGTTTTCATATACACAATGTTACTAGTAGTATAAGTTAAAAGTAGAAAATTTGTGTAATTGACATAGAATGAGTTCTACAATTTTTGTAAGTGGTCTCCGCACTAGTTCAATGTCCATGCATAAGGTTTGCTTCACACCCATTTTTTTAAGTGGAATTGCTTGAGTTTACTCAAAACAAATTTATCCTCAATCTCTGAGCAGCAGCTATAAGTGTTGATATACGTACAAGAAAGGGTATGGGTGAGTGGAGAAAAGACCCCTGCAAAAACATGTCAGAGAAAAATATGTGCATAGAATTTTCATTTACATTTGTTATATCTGGAATATTAGTTTCTTTTTTGGATTATTCCAGTTTAATGCATTTAAATGCATTGACTACAGATGCAACTTTCTGTTATATGCCATCTTATGTCTGTAGGTATGAAGGCTGCAACCTAATCTGTTTCTCCAAGTGCTATTGACATTTTTTTAAACATTTCTTTTACTTGAGTATTAAGTACCTTACACCTGTTAAAGCATATTTAGCAGCTGTTTACACATTCTTCCAGATGGTCTAATTCATTTTACAACTGGTTTAATTAAATCCAGTTCCTGATTTAATTAAATCTTGCTCCAGGTTTAAAATCTAAATAATTAAAAGGATTCTACAGAATTTGTAGTCTGTAGCTGTATTATGCAAATTGCAAGTGTAATGAAATATTTTACATTTCCAGGTAACTGTTCTAAATTTTGGTATGTATACATATGCTAGGGACTTAGGACAAACTGTAAGAAATTTTGTTTTAATAAGATGGATTTGTGAGATAGCCATTCAGAAGTGTAGAGTTAAATTGACTCTGTGCCAAAATGTCATATAAATTAATTGATGTCTACAATTTATCAGCACAACAATAATCATAATGATGTGTTACAATGCATGTATATTGGAACATATTTTAAATTGTTTTGCAACATCTCATAGTGTAGATTTTCTTGATGCACTGCAATCTTTGGTTTCTGTAATATGGTTCAAGTCACGGATTCTAACATAAAATCTAGTTTAAATCTTGCAAGTGGTTTAGTAGTATCCTTGCATTTTTCTGTCCTAGACATGAAAGACATAGTAAGACATAGTAAGAGATTTGTTTTAGTTAGCATTTCAGTAACGATATGTTATTTACAGTCATATTTGCAGTACAGTTTAAATTTTTTTAAATAGTTGCACCATGTAAACATATTAGATAACAGGACTTAATAAAATGTGAAACACATTGTCTTATTTCACAAAAAATATTTCATTTGCTGTTATGAATAACCGTACATCCCATTTCCCAGATGCAAATGTTCATCAATGTTAAACACAGTGGTCTTCTTCACAGAATAAAGAAGACATTAAGTAAAATGTAAAAAAAGCTATGTGCAAAAAAAAATTGTTGCATGATTGGTACTGAATACTAGAACAGAAAAATGTAGTCCATCTAACCATGACTCTGTGTGTGTATATGTATATATTGAGTATTAGTTGTGCATCGGATAACCAAGTTTCAATAGAAGAAAATGCTTCCTGTGTGACTTTTTGCAGTTCGGGTAGGGAGTGGGCTGTGCAGATAATGGTTGAGTCATCTGCGTATTGTATGAGTGTGCCATGTATTGTGGCTGAGGCTAGGTTATTTGTTAAAATAGAGAAGAGTAGGGGTCCCAGGATGGACCTTTGGGGAACCCCTATGGAGACTGGTAGTTGGGGGGATAGGTTGTCCTGCCAAACAACTGCTTGTTGGCGGTCAGATAGGTAACTCTGAAACCAGTTGGTGACTGATTGAGAGAAGGATAGGTTACTGAGAAGAGAGATGAGTTGTTTGTGTGGGACCATGTCGAAAGCTTTAGAGAGGTCTAGGAAGGTAGCTGAGGAGAGATAACCTGCATTTTTATTTTGTAGGATAGTGTTAGAGAAAGAGAGTAAGGCAGTGGTGGGTGCTATGGTTAGGTTGGAAACTGTGTTGTGTGTTGGAGAGGAGGTTGTTAGCAAGGAGGTGATCTGAGACTTGAGAATGAATGCATCTCTCTAGTATTTTGGAGAGTGGTGAGAGAATAGCTACGGGGCAGTAATTGGTTAGATCTGTGGAGTGGCCTCCTTTGTGTATGGGAATTGTGTGAGACTTTCCATAGTGTGGGAACATAACTTTCTGACACAGATCTGTTAATCAAGAGTGATAGGGGGTAGGCTAGAGTGTCAGCTGCAAGTTGAATGTATTCACTTGGGAGGTTGTCTGCTGCTAATCTGGTGGTTTTAAGTTTAGTTTGTAGTTTTATTTTGGAGGTAGGAACAGGAGAGAAAAAGAAAAGCTAGTGGGGAGATTGTTAGTTGTAGTTGATGGTGTGGATTTATGGGGGGGGGGTTGTTGTCTAGCTAGTGATAGTACGGTTTGTGTGAAGTGATTGTAGAAAGAGGTAGCAATATTTTCGGCGGAGTGAGTTAAGTTAGGAGTGGGTGTACTTACTTTACCTGAGTGGAGGATGGAATTTATTGAGCACCAGAATTGTTTGGGGTTATGTTGGGAGGAGGTAAGGGCAGACTGGTAGTATTGGATTTTGTCCTGTTTTATAAGCTTTTTGTTTCTATTGGGTAGTTCTAGGAATTTTTGCCTAGTAGAGGGGATTTTGGTTTTGCGCCAGTTGTCCCAGGCTTTATCCCTGTTTTTCATTTCAGACTTGGTGTTTTTTTGTAGCCATGGGGATGGTTGGTCTCTAGTTCGGGAACGTCTTATGGGGGCGTGGTAATTAAGGATGCTTAGGAATGTTTTATTAAAGTAGTCAACTGTGTCATCTAGATTGAGGTATTTTAGAGGTTACCAGTTACAGTCTTTTAGGGATGAGCTGAATGAGAGAGGGCTGAAGTTAGTTTTTTTGCGTATTTGACGGTAGATGATGGGTTTTGCTTTATAAATGTGTTTTCTTACTAGGAAGGTTGGGGATTTATCACTGAGGCTGTCAGATAAGCAGCCTGCTATATATGACTGGAGGCTCTTATTGACTAGTATCCAGTCAAGGGTAGTGTGTTTGTTGGAGTTATTTATACTAGTAGGTGACAGGACTAGTTGGGTAAAGCCATGAAGATTTACATGATGGGTTGGGTGGTTGCTAGAGCAGGATTGCCAGTCAGTGTTGAAGTCTCCTAGAATTAAAGTTTCTTGGGGTAGATGGTGTGTAGTCCAGCTGAGGAGGTTTTGAAGTGGAGGGATGTTGTGGCCAGGTGAGAAGTAGCAACCTGTTATGTTTTGGGTTTTATGTTGGTTTATTTCTGAGGTTGGTATATATTATTTCTTCCTTACCTATTTGGGGAGCTGCTAACTTGCTGCTTAAATATTATTGCCATACCACCCCGTTTTTTTGTTTAGTCCTCCTACTCTTAGTATATTGTAACCGTTAGGGAGGATTTGCTCAGTAGTAATGTGTGGCTTTAACCATGTTTCTGTAAGGATCACTACATCAGGGGAGTAGAAGTCTATGCTGGCATGGAATTCATGCACCTTGTTGCATATACTTCTAATATTTAGGCTTATCAAAAGGAGGTTAGTTGGCTTTCTATTGGCTGTGATTTGGGAGAAGATGTGGTTTGTAGTCTGATTATGAGGGGAGGGGTTGGAGATTGAGGGACAAGGATTAGGATGGATGTCTCCACTGAGTGTTAGGTTGGATATGGATGAGATTATTAGTTTTATCAATTTCTGTATATGCTTACTTATAAGGGAGGTTTTTTGATTGTGTTCTGTGGGTAATAGGTATGGTGATAGGGTTATGTTAGGTTGTGGGGTTGTTTTTAGTTTAGGTATTGTGGTCTGTAGTCTACATCTAGGATGTATTGGGAAGGTTGTTGACCTGATGAGAGAGGAGTAGAGTAGAGGTGAGATATGAGTGGTGGTGTGTCTGGTGGTACAGTGGTAGTGGTTGAATGCGGGAATGGTGGAGGTTTGATAGATGTGATGTATGCAAGGAGTGTGCATGTAGTGAGTAAAGGTATGGTGTGCTTGTACATATTAGCTGAGTAGGAGGGAGAGTAGTAAGAAGCTGTAGGAGGAGGGATAGTAGTAAGAAGCTGTAGGAGGAAGTATAGGTGTGGTGATGTTATAGGTTGTTTGAAGGGTGGGAGGGGTTACTGTTTGTAATAAAGGTAGGACCACTGGGGGCATGTGGAAATTGGGGGCAGGGAGGGGACCGTAGCAGGCAATAGATGAAGGAAGACTATCAGTAGGTTTATAGGTTATAATGAAAAGGGCTGGCCCTGATTAGGCTGCATTTGTTCTTGTGGGGAGGGGAAGGATCAGAATAGACCAGAAAAGTCATGGATAGCCAATAGTATGATGAAAGGGGCTGGCCCTGATTTCACAGATATGCAAGTCTACAGAAACAATAAGAAAAGGCAGTAGGTACTCTGACTTGCTTGTTTTGCATACCTGTCTTACTGAAATAAAATAAGCCAATTTTACCAAGGAGTTATGTGGAAATTAGGAAGACAAGAATTTATAAGAGAAAAGGTTTAGTAGAAGTAGAGAAACAGCAGAGCATACAAATAGTACAGCATATAAAGACAGATTGCAGTTAGAAGTACAGAATGGGGGGGCAGCTAATGTTCTGAAACAATAAGTAAAATCAGTAGGTACTTTGGACTTACTTGTTTTGCATACCTTTCTTTTGAAATAAAATAAACACGTGTAACCAGGAGTATGTGGGATTTAGAAACACCACAAGTTATGGGAGAAAGGGTTTAGTAATACTAGAAAAACAGCAGGGCTTTCAAATAGTTGAAA